>NC_036186.2:953237-1270983 GCF_900002385.2 Plasmodium yoelii | reverse complement strand
CATTAAATGGGTTATATGTAATAGATTATCAATTACATTTTTTTAAATATAATGATATAAAAAAAATATATATTGTTGTAACACATCATGAAAAGGAATTACAAAGTTATGTTGAGAAATTTCAGAAAAGTAAAAGAAAATACAATGATTTAGATATAGAAATAATTAAAATGAACAAAAAGACAAAAAGCTTAGGAGATGTTTTAAGAGATTTTAAAAAATGTAAAGACGTATATGATGATATATTATTATTACTTTCTGATACTATACCTATATCAAATATAAAAGAAATAATTAAAGCTCATTTTATAAATAAAGAAAAATGTAAAAATCAAATTATGACGCTTTTACTAACTCATGACACAAATGATAATATGAAAAATCAGGATGAAGAATTTGTAATTGCTTATGACAATTTTACACTTAAACTGTTGTTATTTGAATATATAAAAAATAAAAATTATATAAGCATAACCAATGAGATATTTGATCAAGTAAATAATAATAGCAAAAATGTAAAATCAAAGAAAAAAGAAAATAAACCATTTACTCAAGTAAACAATAAAAAAGAAACAGCTGTAGGAGAACGCTCGATTTTTTCTACCCTTAGTTCTTCAGCTAGTTCTATTATTATATCTTGTGATGTGCTCATACCAAATATATATATTATAACCCCTGATGTTTTAAAACTATTTGAAGATAATTTTGATTATCAATGTATTCGTAAAGATTTAATTTATAATATATTAAAACAAGAAATAAAAATTGAAGAAATATATGTACATGAATTAAATGATGATCATAATTATACAGAATGCAATCAAATGATTGTTACTTTATTTGATTTTCGAATTTATTACAATTTTTATAAAACATTAATAGAAAAAAATATTCATCCATTTTTATCTAAAGCACATCATCTTTTACCTGATATGCCTCAATTAATTTATACCGAGCCAGGATTTTATAGGTCCAAAAATTCATTATTTAGTGATGATTGTAAAATCTTCAAATCAAGTTCTATTGAAAATTTTTCAGAAATCATGAATGATACAACTATTGAAAATTCGACCATATGTAAAAATTGTAAAATTCATAAAAATGTTACAATTGTAAATAGTATTATCGGAAAAAATACTACTATAAAAAGTAACGTAGTTATATTAAATTCTTTTGTTAGTGAAAATGTAATCATTAATAAAAATGTGTTTATTGATGAGGGTTGTATTATTGGAAAAAATATGAATATACCGGAGGGACTAAGGATTAAAAAATATACCAGACTTAGCAATTACAAATATGAAATGGCTAAAGGAAAACTTGCTGAAGCAAGCAGCCATGAGCTCGAGGACGCGAAAGGGAAAGAAACTAAGGAAGATATAAAGGAAGAGATAAAGGAAGAGATAAAAGATGAGGTTAAAGAAGAGATAAAGGAAGAGGTTAAAGAAGAGATAAAGGAAGAGGTTAAAGAAGAGATAAAGGAAGAGATAAAGGAAGAGGTTAAAGAAGAGATAAAAGATGAGGTTAAAGAAGAAATAAAGGAAGAGATAAAGGAAGAAATACAAGATGAGGGTAAAGAAGATATAAAGGAAGAGGGCAAAGAAGAGATAAAGGAAGAGGGCAAAGAAGAGATAAAGGAAGAGGTTAAAGAAGAGATAAAAGATGAGGTTAAAGAAGAAATAAAGGAAGAGATAAAGGAAGAAATAAAATATGAGGGTAAAGAAGAGATAAAAGATGAGATAAAAGATGAGGGTAAAGAAGAAATACAAGATGAGGGTAAAGAAGAGATAAAAGATGAGGGTAAAGAAGAAATACAAGATGAGGGTAAAGAAGAGATAAAGGAAGAGGGCAAAGAAGAGATAAAAGATGAGGGCAAAGAAGAGATAAAAGATGAGGGTAAAGAAGAGATAAAAGATGAGGTTAAAGAAGAAATAAAGGAAGAAATAAAAGATGAGGTTAAAGAAGAAATAAAAGATGAGGTTAAAGATGAGGGCAAAGAAGAGATGATAACAGTAAATGTGAAGGAACACGTTGAAGGAAGCAAGGTTGACAGTGAAAAGGAGAGGGTTGAGGAGGTGACGATTGATGTCGAGGAGGCAAAGAAGGGCGAGGAAGAGGAGTTCAATATAGAAAACTACATAGTTAAAACAAAATATTCTGATGAAAAATTAAGATCGTTTTTTTTCTATACTCATAATTCTGAAGATGATAAAAAGTTAAAAACATTGAGTTCGTTAGAATATGACTCAGACGAAGAAATTGAAAGTAGCTCAGATTATTCTGGAGATAAGGAATATGATGCACTATATTGTAGCGATGAAAATGATAACGAATCTGAAACACATGATAATAATAATTTTGGAATTGAATATGATAATTCAAATGAAACATCGATAGAAAGTGAAAAAGCTACTTTTGATAATGAAATATCATTATTATGTAAAGAAGCTTTTGAAAAGCCACAATTTATGAATCATAAAATATTAGAAATGAAAAGTTTTCGTCTTTCACAGAATTATACAGATTTAGATGTAATCATATCATTTTTTCCAATTTTTTGGCAATTTATAAATAATCTAGAATTTGAAAAAGATACATGGATTGATAAATTTGACGATACTAAATTAGATTTACTTTTTTCGTCATTTTTAATAGATGAACCAATATATTATGAAACTATTTATGATTTAATTCTCGAGTTTTCAAAGAAAACATATTTAGATAATAATGTCAAAAATAACATACATGGCCCTAGCCGACTTTGTAACACTTTTGAGTATATATACCATTCAGATATTTTTGAGTTTAACCACTTTAATAAGTAATAATTAATTTGAAACACAAAAAACAAAAAGAAACAAATGATGAATTGTGTGAACATATTTATATTTTTACGAATTAAAACATATATTCATGATTATTATGAGAAAATACATGTATACATATACGTGGTAATTTTTCATCTCTTTATATTATACCATGTTATATTATTTTGAATTTTTTTTTTTTGCAGATGGATTAATAACCGAGGAAATGACGATTATTTGGTAGACAACAAACGGCTAAAAGCTTTCGCTGAATGGGTTTCAGGGGAGTAGCTATTTTTATAGCTAGAAATGGCCTAAAGTTTTTTATGTCAATATATGCTAATATATTTTTTCGTTATTTATTGATTTCCCCTGTTTAATCATGTTTTATGTTTCCTCACATAAATATATATAACTATTGGATTATATTAATTTTTTTTTAATATCCAATGTTTATTTATTTTATAAAAATTGTCCATAAAACGGTATTTACTCTTTCGACGTGAATATGCTTATCCTATGCATACACGTGTGCATTTCATCGTTGTGTATCATTTAAAATAAATTTGTGCCTTTATTGCACTTAAATATATATGTTATTAATTTTATTTATTTTTTTGGTTAAATGAAAGCCATTCTGTAAATTATTTTATTATATGCTATAACATTTTTAATGAATTTATAAAATAACGCTTAAAAATAATTTATCATTAAAAGAAAAATTAAATACTGTTTTAAATATAATTATATATTAATTATACACACTATAATATTTGCTCAGAATATTAAGAAAATTGTAGTGCATTTTTTTGATGATGTTATTTTTGTATTAAGAACGGATTTCGAAACCGTTAAAAAAAGTATACACTACAAAAATTTTATATATATGAATGGAGTAAATTATTTTTTATTTTTTATTTTTTAAAATATGAGTAAATAGCTTTCTATATAATTAAAGCAATTGCAAATTGTTACAAAAGGTGCACACTTTTGAGCGCGTGTTATTATGTATGCATTTAATGCTCCATTTTACAAAAGTTTATATATATTATAGGATTAAAATTGGGAACAAATTTAATGATTTTCTATTGCTAGCTTATTAGTATCATTTTTCTATTCATAAATTTACATAGTTTGTTAGAATACAAACTTTCGTGACTTTGTAGGCCAAACAAAATTCATATAATTTATATACATGCATAGCAGTTGCAATTGGATCTAATTTTTTTTTGATAATTTCATACTAATGTAGAAATATATGAAAATTATCATTTATATGCTCCTATTTTTATAAATGTGTGGGAAAAAATAATGTATATAAAAATAATAAAAAAATAAATATATGGGTATGCATGTCAAATAAATTCCGTTTTAAGGAAAAAAATAATAAATCTGGAGAAATATGTGTTCACAATAAAATACGATTCAAAGTGGTTCATCGTTTTTTTTTTTTTTTTTTTTTCCCCCCTAATAAATTTCTTTTATATACTAACAAAATGATTGTAAAAAAACAAAAATAATAATGCCGTTTTGAGTATTTTTATACGATTCTATAATAATATAGTATTTATATATTTTTTAATAAATTTTATTATTATGTTAATACGTTAAAAAAAAGAAAAAACATTCTTTTTTACAAAATTGGTAATTTAGTTTTAATTTGTTACATATATATCGATGCATACGCTATGCATATTTATTGATAAAAATAGATAACATATTTATAGTTTTCTATTGAAGCAGGTAGCTATTTCTCTTCTAATATATTTACGTTTTTTTTTTTCCTTCTATCCATTTTTGGCTCATTACCATTTCGAATGTATATAATATATAGGAGTATATATATGCATAACTTTATATTGTTCACAATTTAATATTTTGATTTTTACAATATATAATACATTTTATTTCTTCCTTATAATAACATTTTTCATAATAATTTTTTGTATATTAAACAAAACATCCACTCTTTTTATTCTTATATTTTGCAACTCGTACATATTTATGTGGATATTTTCACTAGGAATAGTTTATACATCCAACCTATGTAGTTTGTAAATTGCAAGCATATACAAACATATATATATGCATATATATTTCTACTGAAAAATAAACATAAACGAATATAAAATTAATGCGAATTGTATTGAATGCATTTAAAAAGGTGACAGAAATAAAGACAAGAAATCAGTACATACATATAGTTTCAAAAAGAATGTGCAGCACCAATTCTGAAATTGATATCCCAGAGGCGGATCGAATAGAATCTCAAAAATTATTTGATGAACTAAAAGAATTAAATATAAATTACAAAGAAGTAAAACATGGGAAAGTAAATTCCATTAAAGAAATTTTAGATTTAAATTTGGAAAAATCTGAAAATGTAATAAAAAATTTATTTTTAAAAGATAAAAAAAAAAATTATTTTTATCTATGTGTAGCTAACTGGAAAAAATTAGATTTAAAAAATGTATCAACTCAATTAAAAACATCAAATTTAAGATTTGTTGATGATGAAAATTTAAAAAATATATTAAATGTAAATCCAGGATCTCTTACTCCATTTTCTATTAAATCAGATAAAGATAATATTGTCAAATTATATTTTGATGAAGACATAAAAAATATGGATGAAGTTATTATTCATCCTATGCACAATTATAGCTGTATATATGTAAAAACAACTGATGTTATTAAATATTGTGATTTGCATAATCATACACCCGAATTTATAAATTTATCAGATTCAAAAGATACAGAAAATCAAAATATAAAAAGAGATGATAGTAATATTAATGAGGAAAGTTCAAAAGACACAGCCAAATTACCACATGGTGAAAATAACAATAATAAGCACGGGAAAAACGATGATAAAATAAATGATCGAGATAAAGGAAAGGATGGAAGTAATATCCTTGGAATAACTTCAAAAAAAGAACAAAATTTTTCAGATTGGTATACACAAGTAATTGTAAAAAGTGAATTAATAGAATATTATGACATTTCTGGATGTTATATATTAAGACCTGCTTCTTACTACATATGGGAATGTATCCAAACATTTTTTAATAACGAGATAAAGAAATTGGATGTAGAAAATTCCTATTTTCCATTATTTGTTACAAAAAATAAATTAGAAAAAGAAAAAAATCATATAGAAGGTTTTAGTCCAGAAGTTGCTTGGGTCACCAAATATGGTGATACAAATTTACCTGAAGAAATTGCTATAAGGCCTACTAGTGAAACCATTATGTATTCTGTATTTTCAAAATGGATCAGATCCCACAGAGATTTGCCATTAAAATTAAATCAATGGAATACAGTAGTTAGATGGGAATTTAAACAACCAACACCTTTTATTAGAACAAGAGAATTTTTATGGCAAGAAGGACATACAGCACATAAAAATGAAGAAGAAGCTGTAAAAATGGTATTTGATATATTAGATATATATAGAAGATGGTATGAAGAATGCTTAGCAGTACCAGTTATTAAAGGAATAAAAAGTGAAGGAGAAAAATTCGGTGGAGCTAATTTTACATCAACTAATGAAACATTTATAAGTGAAAGCGGAAGAGCTATACAAGCAGCTACATCACATTATTTAGGTACAAATTTTGCAAAAATGTTTAAAATTGAATTTGAAGATGAACAAGAAAATAAACAATTTGTACATCAAACTTCATGGGGATGTACTACTAGATCTATAGGTGTTATGATAATGATGCATAGTGATAATAAAGGATTAATTTTACCACCAAATGTTGCAAAATATAAAGTTGTTATTGTACCTATTTTATATAAAAATACTGATGAAACTGCTATTTTTAATTATTGTAAAGATATAGAAAAAGTCTTAAAAAATGCACAAATTAATTGTGTATTTGATGATAGAGATTTATATTCTCCAGGTTATAAATTTAACCATTGGGAATTGCGAGGTATACCAATAAGAATAGAAGTAGGCCCAAAAGATATACAAAATAATTCTTGTGTTTTTGTTCGTCGAGATAATAATCAAAAATTCAATATTAAAAAAGAAAGCGTATTATTAGAAACACAACAAATGTTAGTTGATATACATAAAAACTTATTTTTAAAAGCTAAAAAAAAATTAGATGATTCTATTGTTCAAATTACTTCATTTGACCAAGTTATGGATGCCCTTAATAAAAAAAAAATGGTGTTAGCACCATGGTGTGAAGATATAACAACCGAAGAAGAAATCAAAAAAGAAACACAAAGGCTATCTATGAACCAAACAAATACTGAAACCTCACTTAGCGGGGCTATGAAACCTTTATGTATACCCCTTGATCAGCCCCCTATGCCACCAAATACCAAATGCTTTTGGACTGGAAAACCAGCAAAAAGATGGTGCCTCTTTGGAAGAAGTTACTAAGAGTAACAATATGTTACAAAGTTTGGGTTTGGTAGAAGATTCCCCAAAATATATTTTTTTTCCTTCATTTTTCCAGCATCGTTCGCTTCGTTTTATTTCTATTAAAAATGTATCTTTAAAAAAAATGTGGATGTTAATTTTGCATACACTTAGAATTATACAATATGGAACATTAAACCAATATAATGTGTGTTTATATTATTATTTTTTTCATTTCATTTATTTTTCATATAAATTAACATAACATGTAAATTTTTAAGCGGTAAAATGTAAATATATTAAATTTATGTTTTTTTTTTAAAAATTATATAAATATAATTTTTTTTTCATTTTGAAAAATAATTCTCAAGCTGAGAAAACATACATTGGGGAACCTTAATTTGTTATTAAAAAATATATATTTTTTTTTTTTTGAGGCGGTATAGTATAAGCAGATTAAATTTCGCATTTATTTTAGCATATGACTTTCCAAAAACGTTACTAAAAGTGAAACGGTTTGTAGGTTATATAAATAATGTAAATGCATATGTATTCGCTATATATATGTATTTTTTTTATTTATTTGTTATTTTTTGTTCTTCCTTAATTTTAATGAATATATTCAAACAGTTTTCCGAAAATTTGTCGCTTTAATAAAGATATAATTTTTAACATAATTAAATTTGCATGAATTTATATTAGCAAAAATAAATAAGTAAATAAATAATGGCATCAAACATTTTGTTCGAAGACCGTTTTGTTATAAGCAATGTAGATAATTCAAAATTTGAAAAAGTCAGTAGAATAAAAGCTAAAAGTACGGGTTATGATGCTGAATTAATCCTTGATGTCCATTCAGAATTGTTTAAAGTTGAAGAAAAGAAGGTGGCACAAATAATAAAAAAAAGAGAAAAAAAAAAATTAAATCATCATCATGTTAATTTTAATTTATCGTTTTTATTCAAATATATAACTTTATTGGTATATATAATATATTTTTTTGATGTAATATTTTAAAAAAATTTATAGGCTATATACTTAGCTCTTCAAGATAATTTTATGGGGAAAAATGATGAAAAAACATGGGAACAAACTGATAATAAGTCATTAAATAATATTGAATATATTATGAGTGGTCGAATTTTTAAATTTGAGGAACTTTCATCCGAAAGAAGGTTTACTTTCATGCTAAGCATATTTTATCATATAAACTGATTATACATATATATATCCATATGTCATATGCTATTTATGCAATAGTTTATGACATGGTCTCAATGAACAATAAAATTATTCTATTCATTTATTATATAGTGTGCAACTCTCTATATGTATATATTAATATGGTTATATTATAATGTTACATATTCAAATTTATATATTTTTCTTTTTTAAGGACTGTTTATGCTTCATATGGGGGACTAATGATGGCACTAACAGCAGATAAACAATTTATAGGAGATCTAGAAATAGACATGAAAATTTACTTACTTGCCAAAAATGTGGATATTGAAATAGCATAAGATATAAAGCGTTACCATACTTTTTTTTTAATTTCACAAGTATTTGCTCACACAATTTTGCCCAAACGAGCATGTTATGTTTTTATTTTTTTAACATCTTTTAATATTATCAAATATATATCCATAATATACTTTTTTTCTTTGATCTTTGTTATTATTATTTTCTTTCCCACCATTTTTGTAAATAAATACAAAGAAAAAATAGTGTTTTATTTTAAACTATTATAAAACTTTATTATATTTTTGATGATATGCTATTTTTTTTTTTTGGTAAATTTGTAAATATTAAGACTTCCAATGCAGAAGTTTAATAAAAAAAATATAGCTACATCATTTGATTATATTACTTTTTTTGAGAGTTTTCAGATTTTATTCAAAAACACATAAATTGATAGTAATGTAAAAGGAAAAAAAATTATAGCAGTGGTAAAAATGTAAACTATTGCCTCTGCATGTGTATATAAGTTTTGAACTGCTTAATATACCATTCTAATATAAAATAAATAAATGGAATACAAGTGAATTTTAAATAAAAAAATATATAGGAATAATTATGGAATAAAATATGCATACAATATGAATATAGGCATATATAGACGAATACGTGTTTGTACACATATTATAAAATAAATCATGTAAAAATGAAAGAAAAAAATACAATATAGTTATAAAAGAGCGGTTTTTATTTAATATGCATCACATTGTACACAAAAATGTGTATTTTATTCTTTTATTTCTTTTATTGTCCTATCTTTTACTACAAGAATGTGCATTCTTATTTATATGATCATTGTTTCTTAATTTATATATTCCATTTTATATTAATTTTTTTATAAATTTGCTAATATACTCTCCGATTTTTGTGATGGAAAGGAAATGGAAAGTAGTTATTTATGTATAAAATTAATTATCCGGATTTAAATAATAGTATAGCTACTTGTCCAATATAGAAATAAATAAAATTCTTAGTTTCATGTGTAACATATGATCCAAAATTCCTTCCGACTACACAATGCCAGGTAGGGTCATATTTCCTGTCAAACTCTTTTTTTATATGTGCCGCAATATCTTTTTCGACATTGTATTTTTGTAGAGCTTGATTAGCACAATCAATTGCATCAATTTGCATTTCTTCGGTCATATCTACATTTTTTACAACCGCATTTTTATTTGGTTTTCTATCAGCCATTTTTTACAAATAAATGTACATGCGCATATATAAATATTTACAATACATATATATATATAAACGTATATATTACGTCTATATGTTTATTATATTATTATGGAAATGGGAAAATAAAAATAAACGATTATGATAATTTTATTAAAAAATAAAATAGAAAAGGCGTAAATATTTTTTTTTATAAAATGTCTAGGATTTACTACAATTTATGGATATTTTGCATATAATAATTTATATATTTGTTATATAATAATATCGAATAAAAGTTTTATATATGTTTTGTCCTTCCTTTTATTCCTGCTCAATATCATTTTTATATGCCATATAAATATAATACATATGCTATATATACTTAAATAAAATAGCATTTAATTTAATTTTGAAAAAATGAGTAATAGATATATCTTTTATTGTTTCTGCGGCATTTTTAATTATTATTTATTCTCTTTGTGAGCAAATCCCTTGTTTTATTATTTTATTTATTTTTTTTTTAGTAAAGAATTTCAATCTTCATAAAGTTCCTTTAGCTAACTATCTATAATGCATACATAATTACACAAATAAATAATAATTATGTGTATTTTTTTAATAAATATACTAGCGATATACGAATTTTATGTAGGAATTTTGGCGTCTGATTCGGTTTACGCACATAAATATCGAATCGCCGTTTTATGCCGTCTAATTAGCATTCATATAAAATATTAGCTTTCCCTTTTTTCTTATTTATATTATTTGTATAAAAATTACATTTAATTTATATATAAACATATATATATATATTGTTTAAATAAACAAATATACGTATAAATTGCTATTGTACTTAAAAAAAATATTTTTTGAGGTAATCATATAAGCGGAAATGCTATATATCACAATTTCATATTACGCAATAAAAATAAAAAAATGCGCAAAATGATATCGAAAAAAAAATAAAAATGAATTAACTTGAAAAGGTACATAAAAATAATAAAATAATGTTTTTTTCTTTTTATGATTATTGCTTTATAAATATTTATAATTTTTTTCACAAATGTGTGTAAAAAAAAGAGAATAATATATAATAATCCTTAAATTGCATCGGCCTTAATTTTTCTTATTTCATTTTTTTTTTACTCCCAAGCTTTAATTTTGAATATATAAGTATAATAGGGTGTTATATGAAGCATTATTTAATGCTCAAAAGACAATAAATGTGTGATCTGCATATTCAATATTAATAAATAGCAATAGTAGTAGTAAAAATAGTGATGTGAAATAAAAAATTAATATAATGGGAAAAAATATATAAGGAACATGTATATACCGATTTTTTATGTGTGTATTATATGCATGTTTATGTGATATACAAATAAAAACAAAAATGAGAAAAATATCGGAAAAAATAAGAAAATTATAGGAAAAATATACGTAAAAAGCACATAAGCGTATGAAACATGCACAAAAAATATAAGAAAAAAATAAAGAAAAAATGAGTAAATGATAAAACGAAGATATAAATCTGTGAAATATTTTTCACTTAATGGGCATGGGCCTTTTGATTAAATAAACTGGACGTTGCTCCAGGAAGATCACTTGCTGACATATCGGAAACTTTAAAATATTCTGAATTTGTTAAAAACATTTTTGTAATAAAATATATAGAAACATATTGTAAAAATGCCGTTCCAAATAACATAAACCTTTGTCTCCAGTATGTATCAAATATATAGCATATCATAAAAATTATTGGAAACGAAAGTATGTAAAATAAGCCACATATATATAATTTTTGTAAAAATGTTGCAATCTTCTGTTGATTAGTGACCTTATATAGTTTACTTAAATTTATATGATATACAATTGCTAGTAATATTCTTAAAGCTAGTATTATGTAACCAGTTATGTTATCATTGTCAAAGTATTTTGATGACGAATCCTTGATATATGTGTTGTCGAATATGACTAAAATGATCTGAAAGAAAAAACAAAAATAATGTAATAGTATATGCATGCGCACATGTGTATATATAATAATGTTAAAAATCACATATAGAGAATGGTTATGACAGATAGCGGATTCACTATGTATTTATGCTTACGTGGAAAAAGGTAATAACAAAAAATATGATTTTTATTTTTGTAAAGTTGTTAATTTTGGCCTCAACAATTGTTATACCATAGCTTAGTGAAAGTAACATAGTACACATGATAATTTGTACTAAAAAGTTGAGTATATTGAATGTAAGTTTAAAAAGCTCAATTCCAATACCATTTTGTGAATAAACTAATAAATGTATAAATAATAAAAAGTTCGATATCAATTGTATTAATATTACAAATGCTAAACATACAACCATTACGTGCTTGTTTTGTTTTGATGAAATATTTTTAAAAATTTTTTCTCCATATTGGTAAATGAGATAAATATATAAAAGAGTTAATATGCTCGTAAAAAGGGGTGAATGCAATAACTCATAAGAAAAATGCGAATTATTTGTTTGTAGTATATTTACTTCATATTCTATATTGAATCCTTCATTTTCATATATATAATCAATTACTTGTTCATAAAATCCATTTTTATATAAATTATTATACATATTAGTAAAATTTTTCATTTTTTTAAAATCGTGATATTTAAGGAAAAAAGAAATGTCTTCTCTTTCTCCTTGTGTGAAGCTATTTTCTATAAATAAAAGTCTTTTCGGATTTTCTAAAAGTGTATTTTTATCAAAATTATATGTTTTATAATATTTTGTATCATCATCGTAATCATCATAATCATTATCCCTATTTCCATCATTTGATTGTAAAGCTGATAAATGTGAAATGTCTTTTCTTTCTGATGCATTTAATAGATATTCCCAATATGCTATTTTAGTTTTTATATTTAATTTCAAATTACGAATAAAATTATCATAACAATCATCAAACATTAAGAACCAAACATGAACACGATGTGTTGTTTTAGCATAAATGTTTTTATATTCATAATTCGAATTTTTCTCGTTAATAATAGATTCATAATTTAATATCCCTGATTGTAAAGATTTATTATTTTGTAATTCATTATAGATAGAACTAAAGGACTTTGAATATTTATTATTTGTAATTTTTTTTAAGTTATATGTTCTACTGTTAATTAAATCAGAATATTTAAATTGAAAAGGCACCTTAAATCTATGTACACTTCTTAAATTTCCAAAAGCATGACATTTTTCATTTTGATTAACATATTTTTCTTCAATATCAAGCATTAATGTAACTCTTTGTGAAAATGGTTTTTCATGATTATTAGTTAAGACATAATATGAATTATCATAATCCATATAAAATAATTTTTTATTTGCTATACCTTCGTTATTTGTATTAGTAGAGAAGTCATTACTATTCATTTTATAATAAGTCTGCACCATCTTCTCTAATATATTGTCTTTAAGTTTCATTTTAACATTAAATTCGCATGTCCCAATATTGCAACTAAACTTTGTTAAATAATGTATTTTTTCATTCTTTTTCATATAAAAATTTCCATGAAACACCTTACTTTCTACATCATGAATAATGAAATATGACACAATCACCATAAAAAGATAGCATATCGTTTTCTTTCCCATTTTTTTTTGAAATTATTTTTCGATTTAAATTTATTTTATGCAGACAAATTTTTATCATATATGTGTAAAAAATATAAACTATTCGTTTCTTTATATGAAAAAAATAGCTGTTACTGTTTTGAAATGTACACATATAAATGTGTATCTACATATGTTCCATACATAGGTTTCTTTCTTCCTTTTTTTTATGCATAAAATCAAATTCATGTAAAATAAAAAAATGCATACATTTTCAAATATATTATTATAATATATAGGTGATTCAAGTATAAAATATTTCAAAATTGAAATTTCATTGATAATATAATAAAATATGTTAACTTTAAAAAAAACTTAAAAGTATTTTTATATTGCCCTATTTAGTCTTTAAAAGGCGATTAATGTAGAAAACATAATAAAAGGAAATAAAATGAATTAAATTGGCACACCAATTTAACTAAAGAATAACAACGATAAAATAAAAATTACCATATAAAAAGGAAATGCGACAAAAAAAAAGAACTATAACTGGACAACACACATGCCTATGCTTATTTTAAATATAAAAAATAATGATTATTATTGAGCTATAATATGTAAGCGAGGCATGGAAATTGAAAAATTATTTTATTTTATTATTTTTTTTTTTGAACTATATTTAATATGAACTGATAAAATTAATATTATATATTCAAATATATGTCTTATACAGAATAAAAAACTTTAAAATTCTTAAACATCATGACATAATTAAAATATTAAATATAAAAAACGCAATAAAGGTAAAAAAATAATTTCTACATCAATTTTATAAAAAAATATAAATTTTGCAACATTTTTATAAAATTTATAAAAATAAAACAAACCCATCGGAATATGCCTTTCTATATATACACATCAATAAATTCCTTTTAAAAAACCAATAATCATTATAATATAAAAATAATTGTGAATATTGTAGAAAACCTTTTTTATTTCTCTATATTTGATTTTTTAAATGCATTTGGGGAAAACTGCATTAAGCTACCATTTTGTTCACAATAAATACATTTCGATACAAATACTGTAAAGTATTACTATATTACCAAGAAACACCATTTTATTCATATTTATAATTTTTATTTTTAAATTAAAAAAAGTCTTGTAATTGGACAGGTGTCACAATGTTATAGAATGTGAAAAATAAAAAAAAAACAATATAAAGTTGTGTGAAACACGAACAAAAATCAATGGTACAAAAAAATGAGAACAAAAATAAAAAATATTAAATAAAAGCCATATTTGAATAGCTATACTTCTTCACATTTATTTTAAATATATATGTAATCTTATCTTTTAATTTTTTGTTATCAGTATAATATATTCAAATTGATAATTATTGAAATGCTGCACATATATTAATTTAGCTAACCTATTAATGCTCATATTAATTATAATATGCTCAATTTATTATAAGGAATATATAATTTTATCTCTAAAAAAAGACACCACATAAAACATAAAGGAATTAAAACATTATTGATTATATTTCTTAATATATACACAAATATATTATTACGTAAAGATTATATTTTTATATTCATTAAACGAAAAAAAAAAAATGAAAGCTTATGAGTAATTTCATTTTATCTGTATACATAGCTAGCTATTTTTCATGTTTTCAAGGTTTCCATTTTTTTTTTTTTAATATTCATATACGATATTTATACGTTTTGTTTTTAAATCCAATTAAATAAGAATATAAAAAAAATGGATATGATTTTGTTAGTATATATTCTTAATATTATTTATCCTTAATTGTGTAACATAATTTATTGAGTTATGATTTATGAAGGTTTTAAAAAACGTTGTAAATTGTGATGTCTTTTTTGTTTTTTATAAAAAATATATAAATAATATATATATATATTAATTACACTGATTTTTGTATAATATATTTTTTCAATTTAATTTCTTGATTGTTTTTCATATTTATTTTTGATTTATTATTTAATTTCTTTAAAATTT
The DNA here is from genome assembly GCF_900002385.2 of Plasmodium yoelii. Lineage (NCBI taxonomy): Eukaryota > Apicomplexa > Aconoidasida > Haemosporida > Plasmodiidae > Plasmodium > Plasmodium yoelii. Next base: position 1,255,501 of record NC_036186.2, on the reverse strand, counting down.
AAGAATGATTAAAAAATATAATTAAAAAGGCTACATTTTATATTCCACATAAATAAAAAAATATATTCATTCTCAAAAGGGAACGGGCTTGTGAAAAAAACAAATTATACATGTAAATTGAAATGTTTATATTAAAGTGATAATTTTATTTATTATGATTAAATTTGCATAATTCATTTTGTTTTTCGTTTTTAGACTCAAAAATTTGTAAATGTGTAAATATTTTGTGGCAAAGGCATAATATTTGAATTTGTTATACACACAATTGCATAATATATATATACTAAGACATTATATTATTTATAAAAAATGATAATTATTGCAAAAAATAATTGTGAATTGAAAATAAATATATAAAAAATTTACAATGTCGGATATATCTGATTTTTCAGACATTGATGATTTTTCAGAAAATGGAAAACAAAACAAACTTTTTAAAAAGAAATCCCAAAAATCAACAACATCAAAAGAAAGTGATTCAAACAAAGATGATACTTTAGACAAACAAGATAGCACGAAACTTGTAAGCAGTGTTGAAAATGAAGATAAAGGATTACTTATGCAAAAATCAGGAACGATTGAATCAGAAAAGAATTTAAATTTAAAAATAGGATCAACGGAAGATAATACATTATATGCAACTAATTCGAAATCATTTCAAAATTTAGATAACTCTACAAAGTTAAAAGACCAGCAACGGCGAACTGATGGTATGAATCCACGAGTAGCTGATTGTGTTATGTCACCTCCAGAATTCTTTATATCGCATATTTATCATGATAACAAAGTTTTTATGAAAAAATATGCTCATTCAATGATAGAATATGAAAATGAGTTTTTTATTTATGGTGGAATAAATGCTAAGAATGAATATTTAGATGAATTCATAAAATTTACATATGGACCTAATACATTTACTTCCAAAAAATTAACTGAAAATCCGGGAAAGAGAGCATATGCATCAATGACATTAGCATATAATGATGAGAATTCCCCATATTTATTATTATTTGGTGGATTATGTGGGCCAAATATATTAGCAAAAGATTGTTATATGTATGACATAGCAAAAGATACTTGGTCAAAATATTCTCTTAAATTAGACTCTGTTCCAGGAGCAAGATATGGCCATGCTTATACATATTGTCCTATTACATATGCAACAATAATTTGGGGAGGCTTAAATAGAAATAATGAGTTACTAAATAGTGGACATAAATTTGTTGGAGGAAAATGGTCCGAAATGAATAATAAAGGTACATGTCCATCCCCTAGAGCATTTTCATCTCTTGCTTGGTTAGATAGAACAACAAAAGATAATGTAAATTATAGTTTTCTTTATTTATTTGGTGGCGATTTAACAAATAGAGGTACACCAACAGATGAATTATGGGTATATAATATCAATAATGAAAATTGGACATTAATAAAAAATTCATCTGGTGAAATACCATGCGCAAGATGGAAACATGGCTCTGTTATGGTTGACAAAAATATGTGGATATCAGGGGGTTTATTTTCTGGATGGTTTTCAAATTATACTATTCCAGACTTATATGTATATGATGTTCCTTCTAATTGTTGGTTTCACTGTCAAATAGCATCTAAGCAAATCCATAATTGCTATGATTATGGTACTTTGAATTTGCATTCTCAAACAAAAGCCTTTTTTTTATTTGGCGGAAAAAATTACAATAATGAGCCCATTTCAAATGTATGTAGATTTGCACCGTTATGCACAAGTGTATCAATTACGATGATGAGAAATGATATTAAAAGCTTTAATAGTTTGATACTCGAAATAAAGAAAGAAACTGAAGAGACTGCAAATAATGTATCTGAGATTCAAGAAATTATACATATGTATAGTTTAGATATAAAAGATTTTAAAATTTTGTTCGAAGCATTAACACGAAGCATACAAATTCTTAAGGAAAATGTCGAGCGTATTGATACCGAATTATCTATTTTAAAAGAAAACATTGCTACCAATAAACAAAATTCAATTGAAAATGCGGCTATAGAAAATGAAAATGAAGACCCAGAAAAAATAGAAAAAACGGAAGAAGCAGAAAATGCAGAAAATACAGAAAATGCAGAAAATGCAGAAAATGCAGAAAATGAAATAAAAGCTGAGGAAATAACGTCTGTTCAGTAATCCTGCTTAGCTTCTATAAAGCCATAAATATATGTATATATATCGGCATAAAGTGATTTGCGTGGAATGCAAAAAAATCGTGATTTTACTCATTTCTATTATATTTATAACCCGTGTTTTTGTATATAATTTTTACTCATATATTCTTTGTTTTCATATTTTGTATTTTTTTACATGTTTCAATGAGTACTTTTTATTAATTAGCCTATTATATATGTCTCAAATATAAAATAATATATTAATTGTATGCTTTGTTTTAAAACATATAAGAATAAAACAATGAAATAATAATATGATTTATTTTACATAGCGGGTAATGAATTATAATAAATAGAAAATCGAATGAGCAAGCATTCATATATATATTTTATGAAATTAAAAATAGACAAATAATATAATGTTAAATAAGAGTATTATGTATATATGCCAATGAAAAAATGTGCACACACCCATAATATAATATCATCGTATAAAATTTTTCATATTTAACTGTGCTTACAAAAAATAAAAAATAACTACTTTGGGTAGGTACAATGTTCATATATATATAATTTTTGCGAATAAAACAATATAGCATTATGAATTGTGAAAAGGGTATTAATATAAAGGCTGAAAAAAATAATGGGCTTTATGCATATGACGAAGATGATGTTTTTTCTAATTCTACCTTGTCTGATGTTGAAAAATCCTTCAAATTTTGGGACGGCGTGAATAACTGGTGCAATTAAATAAAAAAATAAAATAACTTATGAATATTGATATTGCCCCATTGTGTGCATAAAATAAAGTGCATAATACCATTACTTATTGTTCTATATATATGCATGAAAAATAATATAGTAATTATAATTTGAATAATCTTTATAATAAATCTTATTAGTGATATTTTCAACATATATAAAGAATTTGAAGACATTGATGACGAAGAGGAGACTCAGGATAAGAAAGAAAAATTAGATACTCCTAAATTACAACATAGCATAGAAACGAATACGATTGCATTCGATAATGAAACAACTGCTGAAAGCAGTAATGCGAAAACCGAAAAATCTCACCAATCTAACCCTGAATTAAATTAAATTGGATTTCATAGTATATATTCTCAAATTTTTATAATGAAAATGTTCAATGAAAATATGAAAATATATGTATATAAAAATGTGTTTAGTTATACATTAATTTATATTCTCATTGTTTTATTAAAAATTTTTAATGATTTTTTGAAAGTTGATAAATATAAAACATAATAAAAACATAGAGGAGAATATTAATAATATTACAAAAAAAATAGAGATATGAGACTAGATTGCATAAGACATTTTTTCTTTAATCTGCTCAACAAAGGAATAATCTACTTTTCTTAGCAAAATATAAGGATTAAATATTTTTGCATAATTTAATAAATTTTTTTGAGTGATATCTGAATATTTATTATCACTTAAATATGATTTAATTTGCACTAGCACTCTGTCGTTATATAAAGGAATACTAAAGTTTTGATCCTTATAATGTCTTAGAACCAAAATAACAATGTGATTACTATTTCCATATTTATTATGAAAAATTTGAGCTTCTGTAAAAAGTTTATGATTAAGGTGATAACCGACAGATTTAATTATTGTAGCATAAGTATCATGAACAATAAATTCTGATACAATTTTTACATTTACTTTATTTTTTTCAGATGATTTTAAAATAGCTCCTTGCTCATATTTTCTTAACAATGATAATTTTTTTAAATGATTTGGTTCTATATATTCTCTAAAAATATAATCTTGATTTTGTGATTGGGGATTTAATATATTTTCATCTTCTCGTACACTATGTTTATAATAATAATCTACCCATTTGAATTTATTATTAACATCACTGGCTTTTGTCATAACTTTTAATAATTTTTGAAAATTTGGATCATCATTTATTGGCATATTATTTTCTGATATATATAAACTAGATAACGAATATTCCGTATATTTAAAAAAATTATTTTTTCCTAATGTTTTTAGTATATCATCATCTAAAAAATGTTTTTCTTCATTTTCCATAAATTGAAGATTTTTTTCTTCAGTATTATTCCCATTGTTTATACCAGTACCCTCAAATGTGTTATTTGTCTCAGACATTAAAGTGGTTATTAATTTATCTATGTTATCATTCATTTATTATTATGATTTTGCAAAACAGGACGAAATAAAATTAAAATTTAGACAGTAGGAGTACTAATGGGGGAGCTTAAAAGTTTTACGTGAGGTCAGCTTATATATTTATATTACCCCTCGAATTGTGTAGATATAATATTGATACACCAATTAGTTATACAGTTAGACAGTTTATAGGTATGGTTTTGATGAGGCAAGAATTTTGATAAGTGATTGATTAAATAAAAAGGAAAAGCATTTTATACGAAATTAGGAGAGAAGGAATATTTAAAACGGAATGGTATAACAATAATTAAATCATGATAAGCATGTACGGTAAAAATTTACATAACAATTTAAATGCTAATTATACTATACGCATTCCCTTTGTGCTTATTAATTTCAGTGAATTAAATATATCGTAAAAATTCCCAAAATTAATTAAATTAAGGTAAAGTAAAACAAAAAAAAGTATTGTCAACCAAATTGTTGGTAGCTCTCATCAGAAGATAATAACTTCTACAAATAAAATATAAAATGTGCAACAATGTAATTAAAAAACGTACAGCTAATATATCTTAAATAAAAATAATTTAAGAATCCATATACAAATTAATTAAATGGATAAAACCAATTTTTATAATTTCACATGAAAAAATTATTATGTATAAGTTATTATATAATATATGTTAAGTAGCCAAGAATTTTATCTATATAACTTATGCTCAATTATTTCATCATTTATTATTATGCTCTATGCTTAAAAAGTTGTAATAATTATACAAAAATTTTCGTGAATTTGCTTAAAACCGATTTTATACTTAGTTTAATACAAATGAAAAAGTGCAAGTGAAGTTTCAAAATAACGCTATTGTTTTATATATACTCGGCTTGTGATATATATATATATATAAGAACAGTACTTTATATCAGTAATTATTTAAAAAAACATGTATAATGATTAGTAAAAATAAATATACATAAATATTAATATATATATATTTCCTTTTATATTATAAAAAGAGTTTAAAATATTGTTTTACAAATGTGTTTTTTGATAGAAGTAAAAGAATAAAAAATATTATAAAAATTAATTTTCAATGAGGTACAATTTCGGCGTTTAAAAATATACCCAATAAAAAATAAAGGAAGTTAAAGTTTAACTTACCTGGCTGGCGTTTGGGGTAGCTCATGAATTACCCTGACGTAGTTCGGAGCAGAGCATTGCACTCAGCTGACTGTGATGGACTATAGACTTTCCACATGGAAGGTGTTAACAGCAAAATTTTTGCCCGTGGCTTATTTCATATTATGAATATGCCATTAACAATTTTAAATTTATCAATTTTTTGCTCACTAATAAAATTTTAGGTAATATTGCTAAGTGCAAATAAAAATATCCGTGATTTTTTATGCTATACCGCGAAAATAACATATGGATATGTAATTATAATATATATAATTTATGATATATTTTATATATGGAAAAAATATTTTAATTTCATTTTCTCTTATATTTTATGCACTATAAATATGCGTAATTTTATAATTAATTTCCCATTATAATTGTAATAAATTCACTAGAAAAATAAATAGTTTTTATAATTAAAATTCTTTATTTATACAGGGGTTATATTATATGCCCATATTAGGAACATTTTAAAATCGTTAAAATATGTTTTAAAAATTGTTATTTTTTATTATATTTACTAGCAAATATACCTGTAAAGTATATATTTATAGGCTTAGTTGCATTATATAAATTGCTAATAGGGTAAAAATAATAATGATAAAATGTAGGACATGATGCATTTGATTAAAAGAAAAGGATCGATAGAGCGATGAATAATTTTGTTTTTTTTATTCAAAGGTTTAACCTTAACGATGCTTATTATTCACAAACTCAATATATTTTGTTTATACTTATATTATAATTATGTGTGTCGATATATCGAAATTAATCGCATAAAAAATATTACAGGTACTCAAATATTATCATCGCTAAACGGTTTCGTCTTATAATAATGCACATAAATAATATTTCTCTTATAAATAAAATGACACATATGAAAACAGTATATGTTTATTATGAAAAAATGCTATAATATTTTTTAATTATTATTTTACATAAATTTTATGCGTTATTTATAAACAAAAAATTAAATTAATTATATATAATTAAAATATTCGAAACTAGCCCTATGAACATTATTCAATATTAAACCTCGTCTTTTTATAACCCTGATTAAAGAGTAAAGATTTTGATTACAATATCTTGAAATTGTTTATATGCATGAAAACAATAATTTACTAATATATTTTTTTTTATTTTTTTCCGATTTCTTATGCAAAATAATATGCTAATAAAAGATTGAAAATATTTTTTGTTATCCTTTTAGTATTACATTTATGCATTACCATTATTTTATATTTATGTACTAACGTAGAAAAAGATATATTTATACATGCTTAAATTAATATATAAGAATGTAATAATATTACATATATATATATTTTTATTTTTATAAATTCCTTAAAATAAAATAAAAAATACTATATTTAAGAAAATATTTTTCATATACATTGATCTAAATATAAGACGAACTTAAAAAATATGCACATGATAACGTCATTATACAATCACACATACATTGCGTAAAAAAAACTGAGGCGTATATCATATGAACATTATTAAGCAAATAAGATTAGCATCTTGATATAGGGGAGTAATATATGCATATATATATAGTATATATCTTTGTGAACGAATAATTTATAAGAAAAAATACATGCTTTGCATGATGTGGTTTCACGATTAACGAATAAATAAAAAATATATTTAACATTCGAATATTATGTTCTTATAATACAACAGCTGGAGAAATGCAATAAAAAGCCCTTAAAAAAATTATTTCATTTTTGTATATAAGTATAAAAAATAACATACATATATTATAGAGGACGAAACGTAAATATGTATATAGATGAATATGTGCCAAGTAGCTGACTACTTAATAATGTTGCTATCAATGATTTTAATTGCAAAAATATTTAACATTTTTTTTTATGTATAAATATATAAAAAGGCATTATTTTATTCGCTTTATTATTTACCTATATATATATATAAGAACCTATTATATGCAACCATCGAACGATAAAATAAAAGAATAAAAAATTATAGTTATTTTGATGATTTATTTTGATAGCTTTTTTATCATAAACAATGCTTTAAAAGAAATTTTATTAAATAAAAAATACGAAAGATTAAAAAGATATTACAAAATTTGCGTACTATCAACATGCATTTATTTTACAAGAATTTAAATGCAATTAATTTTAATTAATCCTTAAATGATTGCAAAAAATAATAAGTACCTATATTATATCAACAATTAAATATAAAGGAATATATAATATTTTATTATATTTTTATGTATTACATGCATATTTAATAACTTTTCAAAGTATTTATAAATTTTAAATAATATAACGATAATAAATTTATGAAAGAGGTATTGGTTCGTTAAATATATACATATATATATTTTTTATTCATAAAATTTAAAAATTATATAAAAATAAAATAATGGTGTTGTCACAATATTATTCTATAAATGTATAAAATATTATATTTTTAACAACAATTTTTTTTATATTGCATGCCCCTTTTTATTATTTTATAAATATCGTTCTTGAAAAAACAAAAAATAATATACGCATACATAAATAAGTATACAAAAAAATAGGCAGATAAAAATATAAATAATACTAATAACTAAAAAAAAAAAAAATATATCGCAAATAAACGTATAAAAAAATATAACCATTATAAGAGGAGAGGTTACATACTTTAATTATAATTATGTATATTATATAAATTATAAAAATATAATTAAATAATAAAATAAATATATATCAAATATGAATATGTATTTATTATATATACATAAATGGATTTTTACCCGAAACGAAGGCAATATATATATTTTTATGTAGCACATAAATAATAATAAAATATATAAAATAAGTACTATAAACAAAATATATGTACTCTTTATATGTATAATAACTTATTGTAAAATATTGATCTGTATAATATAATAACGGAACAATATTTTTATACTTATAGAGAAATTCATTATTTATATATATAGTACTAAAGAGTCTATTTAAAAGTATAATAGTATATACATTCATTATTATAGATATTATATTAATGAATATATATATATACATATTATATTATATATATGTACATAAAAATATATAAGCACTTAAAAAATATTGCAGGGAAATTAGTAAAATAATATATTAAAAAAAATAATTAAAAATATTAAAAACAAATAAAAATACAAATAAGAATAAAGTTAATAAAATTTTTAAAATAATTATTAAGAAAAAATAAAAAAAAACATTAAAAAATAATATAAATATTCATCACAATAATTACATATAAAACGAGCCAATGATATTATTTGGATAATTATATTGATATTTTGGGATACCATTTAATTAAATTTTTTGAATTTTTTAAACACAGAACGGAAGAATATTGCTCTAATATATATAATTTATAATATGTCATTAGTTTCGCAGAATTACTAAAAATTAATAAATTATATATAGTATATAGAGCAAGCGAGAAAATAATACAGTGAAAACACGAATAGAAAAAATAAGCTTTATATAAAAAGTAATATTGAATACAAAAAAAAAATAAAAGCAGTTATTTCAAACGGGAACGGTAATAATAATAATAATGATAATGTTATGAGATCGAAATTAGTAATATTACCAAAAAATCGAAAAAATAAAAACAATTTTATTTGTATTTTTTTTTATTTTGTGTAGATGGTAAAATAATAGTAAGCAATAATGCGAATAAAATGAAAGAATCAAATAATGAGGAAGCAAGTGCTTTACTAATTGAAAATGAAAAAATTGAGCATAATGAGAATCGTGTGGGGATAAACAACGATGATGTGGTGGATAACAGTAGTAGCAATATAAGTGATGTAAATATAAAAGAGTTTAATTCTAAAAATAGTAATGCTAACTATAAACCTATTTCAAATGGAAATACAATTGAGTATAATGTTAACGATAATAATTATTTAAATAACGAAGATAATAACAATAATAATCAATGTAATAATAGTTCATTAAATACAATGATTGATGAATTTACTATTAATAATAAAGAATTATATAATAGTAACAGTGATTTATATTTAGATTATAAAAATCAAAAAACGACAAATGTGAATTTAAATGATGAATCATTTTTAAAAAATGTAAATAATATGCGAACCTTTGAAAGAGGTATAGTGTATTTATCGGAAGAGGAGTATATATATATGTCAAATAAAATCAAATTATTAGGATTTCGATTTATTGAAATTCCCTGTGCAAAATCCAAAACCGAAAAAAGAAATACATTCAATGCGATATCAAAAAGACATTTAAATGAAATAAAAAATTTACACTGCTCATTATCAAATAATATATATGATGCAGGTAAAAGAAAGTCAAAAAAATCATACGATAAATTTTATTCAAAAGATGAATTTAGTAGTAGTACAGCTACTAAAGAAAATGTAAATGATATACAAAAATATAATGATAACAATAATAGCACCGTTAGTAGTATCGATCATATTGTTGGCAGCAAAACAAATAACAGTTTGGGTGGAAAAAGAAAATTTCCAAGTAATAGCTTATCAAATGTTAATGTAAAATCGAATGATAATATAAACTATGGCCAAAACAATAGGAGTAATAGTATGCTAAAAAAAGGCGAAACATGGGATGGTGATAGAAATAATAACAAATTAAATAACAGTAGTAACATTAGCAATTCTAATAAAGGAAAAGGGAAACTTTCTAAATGCACTAGCATTGGTAGTGGTAAAAGGCAAATGAGTTCATCTTTCACAGGAGGAAAAGAAGCACTAAAAAAGAAAGCAAAAAATAATAATAATTATTATGAAGATAATAACACTATAGATGAATATGAAGAACATCGAAAAACATATAGGAAAAGAATTTATAAATGTCAAAATGCTTGGAAAAATAATTGTTTTAAAATAATACATAAATTAAAAAAAAAAGAAATGAGTTGTTGGTTTTTAAAACCAGTAAATCCAGAATTAGATGGAATACCAAATTATTTTAATATTATAAAAAATCCAATGGATTTTGAAACAATAGAAAATAAATTATTGAATGATAAATACAATAGCCCTTTTCAATGGCAACAAGATGTTAGACAAATTTTTTATAATGCATTTACATATCACAAAGTTAAAAATTGTGTGTGGAATGATGCTTATAAATTAGCAAAAGAATTTGATCGATTACTTAACGAAGAAAATAAAATGAAAAATATACATATAGAATATGCTAGAAGCACAGATTCAGTACTATTTGATATGAAAAAATATAATGAAATTTTAATTAATAAAAATAATAATTATGATAGTGATAGTAGTACTTATAGTAGTGATTATAGTAGTGATGATGGAGATGTAAGTTCAGATTATGTAACAAGTAATAATAATAAAAAAGGTAATATCCATAATAAAATGAATCGAAATAATAATTCTAAAAAAAGAGGAAGTGCAGCAATAGGTGGAATGAATAATAGTAGTTTATCTATAAATAATTTATCATCAGGTAGCCAAATGTTTTCATCTCAAAATAAAAAAGGATTATCAGGGGATTTAATAGATCACAAAATAAATAAATCAAGTAAAATGGGGTCAAATGATATCGATTCAATGAGAAATATTCGGGGAGATGGTAAATTTATGGGAAATAAAAAAGATAAATCGTTCGCTAAATATGACAATAATAATTTAAATAGTAATAATAGCAATACGAGCTGCTACAATAATAGCAATTCTATTGATTTTGAACCCCCAAGTATGGGAACAATACCTGAGCCCCCAGGTATTCAAAAAATTGGAATTAATGACAAAGGGTTAAATAATTATCAAGTTAATCTTCTTTTTAAAAATCTGAGAAGATTAGCACCTAACCAAAGAAGAGCAGCATTAGAAATTATACAAGATGATTTAGGAATATTGGCAGAAAATCATATGTTTGATCGATTTTTTACATTTGATACAGAATTATTATCTATTGAAAAACAAAAAAGAATATTTTTATATATAAATCATATGGGAAGAATTAATTTGGAGCAATATAAAGCTTCAAGAATTTCTTCTGAAAATATACCTAATTGTAATAATAATATATCTAGAGGAAAAATGATGATGCCAATGAAAAATGGTAATAATAATAAAAATTATATGAACAGTAATAATAATGATAATAGTGGTGGACATTTTGATAAAAGGCGAGGAAATAGATATGTATCATCATCTTCTAATTCATCTGATACATCATCATCTAATTCATCAGATTCATCTACGTTTTCAACGTCAAGTGATGATAGTGAATCTGATAGTGAGTCAGATATGGATTTTGATTCATATGATAATAAAAAAAAAAAATTAAAAGGGCAATTTTCAAATGATAAAAAAAAAGAAATCACAAATAAATTTTTTGATAACAAAAGAAAATCATTGCCACAATACAAACCTGTTGATGAAAAAAAAAAAAGTTTAGAAATTCGAGAAGACGTAATGGGAATACATGCTGATTTTTTAGGATCAATGGATACGCCAAAAAACCAGAAAAAAAATCAAAAAAAAAATCATAAAAACTCAGGCACTGCTTGGCCAGAATGGAAAGGACAAGTTATTCAACAGGCTATTCTCACACAACGCCAAACAAATGTCCCCATAAATAAAAAGGAATTAATAGCTGAAGGTTATGATGCAAAAATTTAGATAACTTTGGTGTCGAATAAAGAAAAGGGAGTGAAACAATATATGTTTATTATTGGATTTTTTAGAGTCTTTGAGATGGATTATATCCATATCTCAGCTAATTCATTAATACATAATTACGAGCGCAAATCCATATTTGCATTATATGCATATAAATATGTGTGATATTTAGTGCTACAAATTCAATTATATATGTTATATACTTAAATTTTTGAAATATATTAGATGGAATATAATTATTTATTTGGGATATAAATTATAATTCTATGAAAGTACCAGGGGATATAAGTTAAAAGGAATTATATATATAGAAAAAAATGAATTACAAATATAAATAGGCATAGAAAATGTTCAACTACATTAGTAATATCTAACAAGGAAAATGTTGAATGGGGATAGAAGGAGAAATTAGTAAAATATTAGGCATGTATATATATGCAAGAAAAATAAAATATTTAGTGTTATTTTTGATAAAAAATTCAAAATGGAAGTGGGGAGGAAAGATCACTGCTATTACAACTCTTTGGTGGTTTATTATACATATGCATATATATGCAATGTATAAAAACTAATCACCAGAAAATTAAAAAATTAAAAGTTAATAGTAATAGCAGTAGTATCTCGAGTACAAAATGATTATTACTAATAAGTTTAAGGAATAATTTCATAAAAGAGTATATAAAATATATTTTTCCGATAACGAACTAACGTAATAATGGACAAAATATTAATTATTTGAATAATAAATATTGTATATACTGTGAATAATATAAGCCCATGCTATAAAAATATTAACATATTGATATTATTTAAAAACAAAGAGATGTGAATCCTACGTATGTTTATTATATATTTCGTATTTTTTCAACTTAATAATTTTTGTAGTCCATATATATAGGTATATATTTTTTTTATGTGTATACACATTCTTATCTCAAAAACGATGTTTTAGTAATTTTATGAATAAAAAAGCAATGATGATTTTTTTAATTATGTTTCTTTTAGTTATATATATATATATATAACCATGTGTTAACAACAAACGAATGTATGAACAGACAGTCGAATGAACTAATTAATGCATGTGTGTGTATGTGTATTTGTTTTTTTTTTACTTGCTTATTGATTTGTTTACCTACTTAAAATAAACGTTTTAAAAAAAAGTATTGTAAAGAATATAAGTATTTTGCTTAATGTTTGCAAGCTCAATTTTATTTTTTTAGTTTTTTTTTTAACGTAAAGGATATAAAAAAAAACGTTAAATGAAAATAGTCAATATATTATTATAAATGCAAACCTATTATGTACAAGAAAAAGTCATATTTTCTAAATAACCAAAAAATATATAAGCAAAATTAATAGGTAAAAATTTTGTATTTAAAAATTATAAGAACAAATTGTAAAGAAAAAGTAGTAAAAACATATAACAAACCATGTTAGGAAACTTCGAAAAACCTACTAAGATGAACGCATTAATATGCACGCATATGTATATATGTGCAAACCATTTTATGATTATTCATATATAATAGAAACAATTTTTGGTGGAAATAAAACAATTAAAAAATACAACACAAATCACGCTGATAATTTAACAGCGCTATTAATTTACAGATTTATATTTTTTAGTATATAATAAATATACTTGAGGAGTTTTCCTCTTATTTTTCTTTGTCAATTGTTTTTTCTGCGCTTTCCATTTTGTCTTTGATGTAATTGGCATGAATTTTTATATTATCTTTAGAAAAATTTTCTTGTACGAGCTCCTTCATATGCTTTATAGCTTTTGCTGGATCTAAACCTTTAGGACAGCATACTGAGCAATTCATTATTCCATGACATCTATATAATTTCATGGTATCATTAACATCCATTAAACGTTCTTGTGTATATTCATCTCTTGTATCAACTATCCAGCGATATGCTTGCATTAATGTAGCTGGACCAAGATAATATTCAGGATTCCACCAATAAGATGGACATGATGTTGAGCAAGATGCACACATGATGCATTCATATAGTCCATCTAATTTTTTTCGATCTTCAATAGATTGATAAAATTCTTTTTGACCTTTTTCTTTTTTTGTTTTTCGTTTTAACCATGGATCAATTGATTTATATTGATTATAAAAATTTGTTAAATCTGCCACTAAATCTTTCATTATATATAAATTTGGGAGTGGATGTATTTCTGTTATTTCGTTTTTATTTTTATTAACTTCTGTTAAACAAGCCAATCCATTTTTCCCATTTATGTTCATTGCACAACTTCCACATATACCTTCTCTGCAACTCCTTCTAAAGGATAATGTTGAATCAATTTCGTCTTTGATTTTTATTAATACGTCTAACACCATTGGGCCACAATTATCTATATCTACTTCAAATGTCTGCATTCTAGGTCTCTTGTTGTTTTGTGAGTCATATCGAAATATTGAAAACCTTTTTAATTCATTTTTTTGATCTTGTTCAGATTTATCATTAACATATCTGTTTATGTTTATAGAATTGTTAGTCGCTGAATTTTTGTCACTTGAAAAAAATTTTACTTTTTTGTTATTTATATTATTCCATACCCTTTTATTTAAGAAGCCCATTATAAATCTTAATTCATTTTGTTTTCCCATTTTCTATTTTTTTTTATCTTTTTTTATTTTAAAATGTATATTCCATCAATATTAGCATATCCCCATACGTCTTTCGTACATATATAAGTTTACAATTATACGTTTTATAATTTTTTGTGCCTATTTATCTTTTTTTTGAGTGTTTAAAAATTGTATAAACACTCATATATCTACATAATTATTTTTAAAACATTTATATTAATTAAAGAAAAAAGGGGGAGCATGGCTCTCAAATACGTTTGCAATTAATATAATATTAATTTGTGAGAATGTAAAAAAAATGCAAATATTAACATTTAATCTTACACAAATAAATTTCTACATATATATCCTCAGTTTTTGAATATTTATGTCTGTTTCACATTTACGCATATAAAATGTGCATGTTTTATAGTCCCAATGGATTATTGCTTGAAACTGTTGAAAATGCTCAATTTTGTCAAATATATTCAAAATGATGCATTGTAATTATATATGTATTTATTGAGGTTTATAAAATATTTTTTTAACATTATTTAACTTTAAATCATGTCTCCTTTTTAATTGTACATTTTTAATCCATACTTGTTAAAAAAAAAAAATGGAAATTAAATATAAATAAAATAATACACATAATAAGGCCACAAAATTTTTTGAAAAATTACAATTAAATTTTAAAATTAGAACAAAACAAATAAATAAAAAATATTACACTATTTTTTTTGTAATTATATTATTATCCTTCAATTTTTTTTTAAATCCACTACAGCTGTTATAAATATTTAATAATACAATAATGAATTTGATATACGCATTCTTAAGATTTGGTTGTTTATAAATATATATTTTATTCTAAATAAAATATTTAAAATACACACAAATAATCACATTAAAACCATGATTTGCTTTTTAAGTATATAACTTATGTAATCATTGAGATGTGTATAACCTAAGAATATCAAGAGCGGAATGGAAGTGGCATATATGTAACATAATAGTAAACTGTTAATGTTATTTTGTGATAAATTTATTAATACACATATCCAAACTATTTTAATATAACAAGAGTGACTAAAATATATTTGCACAACATATATTCATACGTTATTAAGATTAGTTTGTTTTTTGATATTTTAAGTTATTACATTTTAAACGTTTGTTACAAACTATGGTTTTAATAAAGGTATCTTTATATATTTTTCCATCAAAAAAAATACATATAATACAGGACAATATATTATTTTTTATGTTTGTATCATTAAATAAAGAAGAAAAATGTGTATTTAAAGTAACTTTAACATACTTTATATACATACTGAATTACTGTCAGTTAAATATATTAATATTTTCCATTTTTTATCTTTTTTTTTTTTTATCACAATAACCATTTTTTCCTTTTAATAAAATAATTTCCCAATAATAGTGTTAAACATATGGTAAAGAAATATGCGAACATAGGAAATTATTTCTATAAATTATTATTTATACATTTTTGTGTTGATTAAGCATTAAAAAGTTTTAATAAATATATGTTCTGTATTTCATGTTGCTACAAAAAATGATATTAGAATATTTTTATATCGAAATTTAATAACCCCTGCAAAAACTAAGCCATCATTTCGTTGTTTATTCTTAATAATGTACAACAAAATAAAAAAAAGAAATAATCATTTTCAAAGAAATATTTTTCACTAAAACTAGTTATTAATTTTAGCATCCACTGTGTAATATTATAAAAAATATATAATTTAACATATATTACTATATGTTTATAAGGTTAAAAAATTGTATAAATTAATATGGACTTATTTTGTTTAAATAAAAAGCACATTGTTATGGAAATGCTGATAATAAAAAATATACAAAATATACAAAATATACAAAATATTTTTTTTATTTCAAAAATGTTTCGTGTAGTTATAAGAAAATAATATGTTATATTTTTGTATTTTTTTATATATATTTCAAAAAATGGAATGTAGAAAAATGAAATAATATGCGTAACTTCTTAAATTTTTTGGCAAAAAAAATATAAGGGAATATATATATAATATTATATATATATATATATATATATATAATGCATACTAGTACATTTATGAGGTATAATAATATTTATTCCGGTTAGTGCTTAAATGCTACAAATACAATGGTGGGTAAATATATATGCAACACTAAATTGCTTTTTATATTTGCCTATAATATATATATTATTGGATATATATGCATATTTTTTACTGGATTGGTATAGATTCATAATGCTGAAAAAAAATTATATATGCTCTGGAGTCACTACATACATAAGATATATATATATTTAAAATATACATATATATTGGCGCAAGCATACTGATTATATATTATATATATATAAGCAATATGTATATTATATAGTAAATATGTAAATTAAAACATATATATATAATTATATGCACATAGCTTAATAAATAATTTTAATATATATAATTTATATATTGTTATAGGAAAAAAAAAAAAACAGAAAAAATGTATTACATGTATATAATATATATGTAGAATGAATTGTGGAATATTTTAGATTTATAAAATGTTTCTGGGTTATATTAATATTAATGATATTTTTTTTTTAACAATATAATATAAATATATAATTCATATAAAAATATATTTATAAGATATATATAATCTGTAAATTATGGATATATGAAATGCATTTATATATATATATATATACATTATTTAGCTTTTATATGTATTAATTTATAAAGAAATTTAAAAAAGTATAAATATACGAATAATAAAAAAATAATAAGCAATTTTCCATGCATAAGTATAATATATATTTGTGTATGCTTACATGAAAAAGAAAATGCACAAATTGTTAAGTATTAATAAAGAAAAAAAACATTACTAATAGAAACAATTATTGCTTGTATATTATAGGTATATTATTTGTGTTATATTTTTCTAAAAGTTACATAAGCGTATACATAAATTTGTATACTCATATTTACATTACTTAACTATGTAGAAATGTACAAGCAAAAGGCATTGTCAATGCTTTATATTATTAAAACATGAAATGCAATTTTTAAAGTATAAGAAGTACATACCCTTTTTTGCATGTATATATATTACTGCAACTTAATTGTAAAAATAGAGATATTTACATGATAAACAAAATTAATATAAATTTTTATTTGCATAGATGATAATGCATGTATATTGTATGCACGGATGTATGGTTTATTATAATATATAGTATCCTTATTGGACCATAAACATTTATTTATTTTAATTTTTATAACGATTACAACTTTTTATAAAATATATATATATATATGTACATGGGATTGCTGAACTGATACATATGAAAGTCCTCAAAATTCATGCGTATGAAGTGTAGATTTTAACGAACATAAAATATATATGTATATAGAAATATACATGTATATATATTTTCATACTAAAAATTCCAAATATTTTTTGCAAATTTAATTAAATAGAAAAAAAAGTAAATTATGCAAACATTTCAAAAGCCGGAAAATGCTCTTAAGAGAGCAGAGGAATTGCAGTTTATTGGACAAAATGAAGACGCTCTTCAAATTTTACATGCCGCTATTGGGCATAGAACATTCAGGTTACAAGGATGGCATGTTTTGCAAGAACAAATTATGTTACGATATATCGAATTTTGTTTATATTTAGAAAAATTAAGTTTAGTAAAAGATGGCTTGCATCAATATAGAATTATATGCCAACATGGTAATATAGCATCTCTTGGGAAAGTCATTACTGATTTTCGAGATAAAGCAGAAGAGAAGGTTCGATTAGCTAAAGAGAATATGAATATTAATAAAGATAAGATAGAACAAGAAGAAAGTAATGTAGATTTTACAGAAAAAATTTTAATGAATTCTTTAGATATGGAAATAACTGGAAAATATGAAAGAAAATTACAAAATGCTTATAAAATATGTATGGAAACATATAAGATGATTTTAGAAATATTAAGAGCTACCCCTAAATTAGAAAAGGCATATCATGACACTGCTAAAAAAGCTTTATTATTTTGCAAAGAAAATAAAAGATTAACAGAATTCAAAAAATTAAGTGATCTTTTAAGAAATCATTATAACTTAATCTTAAGAGGAAAACATAAACCTGAATATCAATCTCTTTTAAAAATTGAATACCATTTAGAAACAAAAATAATGCAACTTGAAACTGCTTGTGAACTTGGCATGTGGAAAGAGGCATCAAATATAGCAGAAGATATTTATAATCTTAATATGCATGAATATTTTTATAAAACATTAAAATCTGGAGCTATGGAATCAGATATGAATAACAATGCTGATCAAAATGATTCCAAAAAAAAAAGTTCTGATAAAGATGAAGAAAAAGATACAAACGAAGCAACTACCAGTGGCGGTGTTGCATCGACTTCAGCAATTGCTAGCCAAAACAAACAGAAGGAAAATTTAAAAAAATGGATTGCAACTTTTTACGAAAAATTGGCTGATATATTATTTGTTTATGAAAGTGAATTATTTCATGGTTTGGCATGGCTAAAATATTGTTTCCATATATTAAATTATGGAATAGAAATTTCTGAAGAAAGGAAAAAATTTATATGCACAAAAGCAGTGCTTGCTGTTCTGTCAATACCTCGTATTGGAAACAAAAAGAATGAAGATTATGCAAAGATTTTTGAAGCACATAAAAAAATGTCCCAATTGTTAGGACATACAAGTGTTCCAGTAAAGGAATCATTGAAAAATGGATTAAAAGTAAGAAATATATTAAACTATGCAGATGAAAATGCACAAAAATTATATTCTTTAGTAGAAAATAAATTTACACCTTTAAGCCTGTGTTTAGAATGTGAAGTATTATTAAAAGAGTTAGAAAAAACTGAACATAATATATATATTAATAAAATAAAAGAAGTAATATTTCATAAATTAATATTACAATTATCAAAAGTATATAATTATATATCTATTGATTATTTTATTGAAAATATATGCTCTGAACATTTTATATCATGGAATGATGCTGAAACAATGTTAGTAGATTTAGTATATCAAAAAGAGTTAGAAATGAGAATAGACTTAACAAAAAGAGCTATATATTTTGGTGATAAAGAAAATGTAAATCGTAGTAAATTAATAAAAGATTCACTTATAAATATGTACAATGAATTATATAATGGATTACGAATGATTAATGAATCTATAAGTATAGAAAATGAAGTTGAAAATACAAATACAAAACTATTAAATTATGAACATGAATTTAATTTATTAGATAAAGGAAATAAGCATATAAGCAATTATGCTACTGCAGATATTGAGGATATTGTAGAAAATGAGATTATTGACGACAAACCAATAGATGATGAAAAAATATTAAAAAAAATATATGATAAAATAGATGAAGAACATCACAAGTTACAGCTTCTAAGCGAAGAACATAATAAAAAACGAAAGGAAATGTTAAGAAAACAAAAAGAACAAGAACAAGCTCAATTAAAAATAAGAATGGAAAAGAGATTATTAGAAGAAAAATTAGAAAAGGAAAAAAGAGAAGAATTAGCGAAAAAAGGAGAAAAACTTAGAATAAAAGAAGAAAAGATAAAGAAAAAATCGGAAGCTGCAGAACAAATGCTTAAAGAAATTAAAAAATTATGTACTAATAGTACTAGTAAAATATTAATGAAAGGAAAATATCTTGATGAAATTACTATTGAAGATATATTAAATGGATATGTCGATTTTGAGGATATTGAAGAAGTACAAGGAAAAATCCGATTAAATGAGAGAAATGAAATTATAAAAATTAGAAAAGCTGAAGCCAAAAAAGTTGATCATTATTTTAGAGCCTTAAGGCAAGTTGAACTTAGTCATATGAATAAATGGATAGCTTTAATTTTCCAAGAAGATACTGAAATTTTATTACAAGAACAAAAAGCAGTTGAAGAAGAGAAAAAAGCCGATTTTGAAGCTGCACTTAAAGAGAAGGAAGAATACATGAAATTTTCTAATGACATTGAAGAATTTACTAAATCAGAAATGCAGCAAAGAATAGTAGAATTTGAAAAAGATCTAAAAGAACAAAAAGAGCGTTTACATAAATTATTAAAAGAAGAAAAAATACAAAGAGCTAGAGATAGAAGGGAGCAACATATCAGGAAATTAAAAGCGGAAGAAGAAAGAAAAAGAAGAGAAGAAGAAGAAGAGAGGTTAAGAAAGGAAGAAATCGAAAGGAAAAAAAAAGAAGAAGCTCATAAAAAAAAACTAGACGAAATCAGTAGAATACAAAGAGAAAGAGACTTAGAAATAGAACAACAATTATTAAAACAAAATGAAGAATCCAGAAGTGGAGAAAAATCTTTGAGGAAATCATCCGCCGATGATGAATTCACATGGAGAAGACATGAAACAGGTACTTCTCAATATGACGATGATAATTATAAAAGGCATCATGAAAATAATGATGACCATTACAGAGATGCTTCTGAGAAAAAGGATAGAAAAACTTGGTCCGGAAGAGATAGAGAAAGAGATAGAGAAAGAGACAGGGACAGAGATAGAGAACGAGATAGAGACAGAGACAGAGAACGAGATAGAGACAGAGATAGAGATAGAAAATACAGAAGGGAAAAAGAATACAGAAGAGATAGATCAAAGGATAGAGAAAGAGACAGAGATAGAGAAAGAGATAGAGAAAGAGATAGAGAAAGAGACAGAGAAAGAGACAGAGATAGAGAAAGAGATAGGGAAAGAGATAGAGACAGAGAAAGAGATAGAGACAGAGAAAGAGAAAGAGATAGAGACAGAGAAAGAGATAGAGAAAGAGATAGAGATAGAGAACGAGGTAGAGATTACAGAAAGGATAAGGATCACAGAAGAGATAGAGAAAGGGATAGAGAACGAGATTATAGAAAAGATGGCGAAAGAGAAAATAGAAGAGGAGATACTAGAAGAAGTGAAAATGATCGAGAAAAAAAAAGAGATAAAGATGATTATACTCCAAATAATAGTGATAATGAAAAAGAAAGAAATGCTTGGAATATACGAAATGATGACGGTGGCATTGAATCAGATGAAAATAAAAAAAATAATATAGAAGGTGATGATAATGGAAACAATTTGAAAGGAAATAAAAGAGATGGAGAAAAAAATAAGGATAATGAAAATGCCAACAATGATAAACGAGAAGAAAAAGGTGATGAAAAGGGACAAGGATCCGATGGAGGAGGAGCTTTTACAGTTTTTACCAAAAAAAAAAAAAACTTTTTAAGATATTTTACGAAATCTTAGAAGGTGAAAACACATATTTAGGTAGCGTTTGCAATGTATAGAAACATTTATTCCAGAATATATAATGAAAATAAGCATATTTGTAAATTATGTTTTTTTTTTTCTTCCCCTCCTATTTAACTATTTAATACCATATGTGATATTATTTTTGTAAAAAATAATGAATACCTTTTCATGTTTGGACCATTTAAAGCATATATAGTTTATATCATTAACAAATTTGCACATATATTTGTATTATTATGCTAAATAAAGTAAAGCCTTATTTTTCTGGGATTGAAAAATAATCACAAGCACATATATATTCCTACCACGCCACCATAAAATGGTATATATTTATTAAACTCTTATGCATACCTTAGCTTAATGATTATTAAGCTTATTTAATACATTAAATAGATACATATATTACGAGTATAAGTAAATCGGGGGAAAGTTTAAGTGAAGCGGTTATGCTGGTGCAAACTATGCAAAACTTTACATTGTTCTTTTCTATCATAATTTTATAAAAATGTCCATTTCATATACATATATAGATTTTCGTGTTCACTATATACATATTTATGTACAAGTTTTATATGCATATTAATATGCTATGCATAATATACTGCTTGCATATTAAATTTTTATTTTTTAATAAAGATTTTTTATACATATTTTAAACTTCGATAAAAAAAACAAATAAAAAATATATAATTCCATAATAATAATATTAGTTAAATAATTATTCTTAAACTAGAACAATCATATTGTATTTTAAGATACAACTTTATTACACATGTATACATTATGCAACAAATTATAAGAAATTATTTTAACATAATTCTTAATTATATTATTAAAAATTTAATAAAATTATATTTTAATGAATTTTATGTTTTTTTATATAAAAGAGCATTTAATTTTATTATTATTATTTTTTTTATAATATTGGGTCTTGGGATAGATAATGGAAATAATGGTATCGTAAGAAATTTTATTTATTTATTCTTCTCTATATATATTTAATTAGATTTAATGATATTATTTTTTATATTAAATTAATTTGAATGGATAATATTAAAGTTTTATAATCGTTTCTTTTTCGTTTGCTTAATAATAAATTGTAATAACTTAGAGGCTAAACACTTAAGTCATTTTTGTTTACGAAATCAAATAAAATAAAGAAGAAAAAGAACGAGGAAAATATAACGAAAAAAGGAAAAAATGGCAGGCCAATCTGAAAAAAAACGATTAAAAAAGGCAGCTAATTTTATTATTTATGCCTATCCATTTTTTAGCATTTTTTCGGTAATTATATAATAAAAATATAAAGATGAAATTAAACGTGTGATTAACAAATGTTATGCTAATAATACATAGATAGTGAGATGGTAACATGCTACTTTATCTTCATAACTGAGATACATATAAATATATATATTTTTTTTACAGATAATTTATATCATCTTTGCCTATTTCTTCAGATATGATTTAATTACAAGAAATATATTTTTTTTGCATTGTTTGCTATTTTTTTGTTACTATTACTCAATCAAGAATATACATTATGGCTTAACCAACGGATTAAATTTTACGTTAGTTTACATATAAGATAATAATAATAATTAAAATAAATGAATAAAACAACATTTATAATCATATAAATACATAATTGCACGCATGTTTTACATCAAACACCATTAATATATGATTATGGAAATTGCCGCTATATTTTTTATATGTCTTAAGAAAACTAAGCTTACATATATTCTTACATATAATATATATACAATCCATTCTTTTATTTCTCTAATTTCTTTAATCGTTTTTTTTTTATTAATCACAGATATTATACTGATGTTTTGATTTTGTCTTTTGTGATAAATATAGGATTATTTTTCTCTTTTAAATTTTTCTACATATACATAATTATCCCCATATATGCAACATTTAAGTTTATAAATTTTATTGTAAAATTCTTTTTGGGCTCACCGGTAATTTATCTAGTTGTGTATTGAAACTGCAAACTGTATAATGTGTGTTATAATATATTTTTCTCTTTATTTGCATTCACATAAATGAGTTTCATGTATATTTAATTACACAATCCTTATTGACACATTTTTAAATCTATATATTTATATTTATTTAATTTATCTCCTTTTAAGATGAGTGCTATTGCCCCTCCCGAAAATGCTGAACAACCCGAAAAAAAAAAACAGAAGATCGTATATAAGAAAGTTTACTAAAATACGAGATTTTTATGTATATATTTGGCCACGTAAGTTTTATATACATAATTACGAAAAGAAATGCAGGACAATTTTTAGAAATATATACATTGTGCGCGATATAGGCAGACATAAAAAATTAATTTTTTTAATGTTTTATATATTGATTTATTTTATTTAATGAACTTTATACATAATATTTATTAACAAGATTTATATTGAAAGAAAAAAAAAATATGTTATATTTATAATTATGTTATTTGTTTTATGTTTAAATATGTATATCATAAACCATTCTAAATATATAGACAATTTTAATAAATTTAAATAATAAAATAGATGTAATAAGCATATCCTCAAGCATATCACACACCTTGAAAATTATTACAATCAATATTATGTTTCGTTTCTTTTTTTCTTAATTCGTCTTTTAAATATATGTTCGCATATTATAATTGCTAGCAATATTTATAAATTAATAGAAGCAGACGATTTCATATGCAAGTACCCACATATAGAGGAGCTTATATAATGAGAAATTTATATAAAGAATAATGGAAATGCAAATAAAGAGGAATACATATGAAATTACATAAATTCTGTTTATTTTCATGCGTTTTGTGTATTTTCCTCAAGCCTCACACACACAAATATTTTTATCGGAAAGAAAATGCTATACCCCATACATAGAATTTATAATATATAGTATTGTCGGAAAACAAAAGAACAAACCTTTGTAAAGCTATTACAAAAAGATAAAAAAAGTTTAAATAATATATGCATAGTGCATAGATTTATATATTACAACCCATGTATACACCTATCAAATATGCTATTCTTATTTTTACTTTTTTAATAATATATTTGTCCTTTTATACGTTATTTTAAATTTGTATTATCTTTTGTATTAACACCGACTTATTTTTTTTTTTGTCACAATAAGAAAATTGTGAAAAAAAAAACCTAATTAGGAAACAGACAAAACTAACTGCTTATTTAATATATACAATTATGATATTTCTCTATTATTAATAGTACATCGAAACATATTTAAATCAAAGAAAAAATATATTGCATATTATATAAATTTATTTGAACAAAATATATTTAATTACATTGACCAAATGTGATTGCAAAAAAAAAAAATATATAAACAAAACATTATAATATTAATATAAAAAAGGAATTATTCAATATTTCCAACATTCTTTTAGTATTATTTGAGTTACACTTTTATAAGGCATATAAATTAATAATAAACTTTTCACGTAATAAATAAAGTATATAAATATATAAATTGGGATATACTTGTAGATATATAAATGTGTGGCTAATGAAAATAGGACAAATGTTTTATCATGCTATTAGCGTAGTTAGATATATATATATGTATTTTATTTATACCTTTCGTTAGAAATGTTTTTTTGTATTGTTTGTGTAATTTATTCATCTTTAACAATTTTCTTCTATATGTGTAAAATGAAATTTACATTAGCAATTTCATGTTTATTTATATATTTTCCATGTATCAATTATAATTAATAAACACGGAAATTAACACCCATACACTCAGGTATTGACAATATTTTGGAAATCACGCGCAACGTTTTAATATTAAATATATATATATTTAAATTTATTTATGTGTATAATGTAATACATTAAATTGTGAATTATAAAAACAAAATTTCATCATTCCAAAAAGCATATATTTATTTTTTCAAAGCATGCGGCATATATCAAATAACAGGGAATTTTATAAATATAAAGTTTTAATTAGTATATCGTTATTATTAATATTGTTATTAAAATTATTATTACTTATTATATTCTTAATTTTATTATAACGATAATTAATGCAACAATTACCATTGTTATTAACATTATTTTATCATTAATGAAATTCTTGTTATATTATTATGGAGAATAATATGTATTATTATTTTTACGCTACCATTTACTACATTTATACATATGTTGCATATATTAAATAATATGTATTTATAAGTTTCTATTTTTCCCTATATTTTTTTTGCTTACTATTTTTTTTCGAATTTTGTTTTAAGCTATCATTATTAACTCAATACTTGATTACACTATTTAATAATGCTTCGAAATTTATATTTAAAATTATTTTATCTTAAATAGATTCCCTCCCCCGTTTTCCAGTTAAAATTTATGATATAACATTTTATTTTTATTCTAGAAATGCAAATGAGCTTTTAGAATTTCATCTCCTATTTTTTTTTAATTTCGCTGAAAAAAGGAGTATATACGTTTATATATTATCATTCCTTTTTCTTATTTCTTTTTCATTTTTTTTCTTTTTTCAAATTTGGAAAAGTTTAATAATGCCAGATTTATACATTTTAATAAGATGGTTATGTAAAGCAATTGTAAGTTCCCTTTTCGGGGATGTGAACATAATTAATCCTGAAAATGTTCCCTTGTATGGATCTGTGATATTTGTTGGTAATCATAATAATCAGTTTATTGATGCATGTGTATTAGTAGCAAGTATTCCTCGTCAAGTAAAGTTTATAGTGGCAGAAAAATCGATGAAACGAGCAGTAATTGGGGATTTGGCTCGTCTTGCTGGATGTATAAGTGTTAAAAGACCTGAGGATTTAAAATTTAAAGGAATAGGTCGTATATATTGGAATACAGGGGATACAAAAATAAAAGGAATAAATACCCGATTTAAATTAGATGTACAAATGGGAGATAAATTAATGACTCAGAATAAAATATTCAGTGTTACAAAAATTGAATCTGAAATAGAATTAATTCTTCAAGATCCTATAAATATAAATTGTGAAGATACAGTAAATGGTGTTCCTTTTAAAATTGTACCAAAAATAAATCAAAGTGAAGTATATAATTTAGTTACTCATAGTTTGAAGAATGGAGACACCATTGGAATATTTCCAGAAGGTGGATCTCATGATAGAACTAATTTACTTCCATTAAAACCTGGGGTTGCTATTATGACGCTTTGTGCGTTAGCCGATGGAATAGAAGATGTGTCAATTATACCTGTTGGACTATCTTATTCCAAATTATATCAATTACAAGGTTGTGTAACAATTTTCTTTGGTAATGCTATAATAGCATCACAAGATTTATGTAAAGATTATAATAATAATAATAGAGAAACAATAAGTAAATTACTTGGGAAAATTGAAGAAGGTATGAGAAGTTGCATGTTAACATCAAAAAATCATGAAACAAGTCGATGTATAGAATTATGTGTTAGCTTATATACACCAGAGAGAATGACTATATCAAAAAATAAAATTTATAATAATTTACAACTTTTTTCTGAAATGTTTTGGAAATTTGGTAATTCAAAAGAAATAGAAAATTTATGTTATGAGTTACAATGTTATGAAAAATTATTAGAAGCAAATAAAATTAAAGATGATGAAGTATGGATGCTTAAACAGTCTACATCTGCTGCGACTTTAAAATTTATTGAGCAAATTTGTAGCTTAATTTTTTGTACAATTTTTGGTATGACTTTTTCGCTTTTATGGCTACCTTTAGTTGCTATATCTGTATATTTAGCAGAAAATCATAGAAAAACATCTTTGAAAAATAGTTTAGTCAAAATTCAAGGTGGAGATGTAGTAGCAAGTTATAAAGTTTTAGTATTATTAGTATTATTGCCAACTTTTAATATTATTTATGGTTTATTATTTAGTTTATATTTTTATCAATCTTGGTTAAAAAGAATTGCTTTTACAATTTGCAGTATATGCATTTTGCCAATATGTTATTATATTAATATAAATTATTCGGTTCAAATACCTACACTCTTGAGACAAATGAAAATACATTTGAAAGTTATTTGTGGAATAATTAATGTTTGGAGAGATAATGAAAGGGAACTTATTAGTATGAGACATGAACTCCAATTAAAAGTTCGGAATATTGTATCAAAATTAGGTCATAAAGTTTCAGATAGTTTTCTTGATCAATTGCATAGAAATATTCCAAAATTTGTTATCAATGCTGATACCAAAAGATTAATACGAGGTAAAGATGAGTGGGTACCTATTTTGAAACGTTCACAATTGGAATATAGGGAAGAAATCTTATAGTGTGATTATATGGAGCAATCAGTTAGGATAAGTGGAAATAAAATATTAATGGCATAAAAAACAGATTATCCAAAAATAAATAATAACTATATTAAATATAGTATATAATGAAATAATACAATAAAATACCGACAAAATAGCTTATTAAACTATTTTTTATATTAAGCAGTGCATATAAATATGTATATATATTTATAAACCCGATATGACGAATATATCCCACATTATTCACATGCTTGCTTATTATATTTTATAATATAGTTTTTTAACGCATGCACACCCCATTTTTTTGAAATGTGTTTCATTTCACATAAATTTTATTAACTTCTCATTATATAGATATTACTTTTTTGCATTTGTTAATTTTATATACTTGCTATAAGTATATGGCATATGCTTATATAATTATGACGATGATTAAATTATTCATGTCTTTGAAAAATTGTTTATGCTGAAAAAAAAAGTGACTTTCCTTTATTTATTTTATCACATTTCATCTTATTTATTTCCCATTGTTCATCTTCAATTTTATATACATTATTTTAATAATATCAATTTGTTTTTTGTAATTTTTTTTTTCCAAATTTTTAATTTTACTTTTTTTATAAATTACGAAGTAACTTATTATATATATATTTTTTTTTAAAATACATATATAAAATTATAAAAATAATATTATATAATTTCGTAATATTGAATTATATGAAGAATTGACTAACAATAATTGTCTTATTAAATTTTAAATTAATTTTATTTAATTCTATCTATACAAAGAGCATTTTAATTTAAAAGTTGCACATGCATCATGTATATAGAGAGATATGCATATAATACAAACTAGAAATCTTTACAAAAAAAATTAACAATAAACATGAAAAAAATTGCAGACAATTTGCAATAAAAAACATTATATATGCAGTTTATACACATCATTCATTTGTGTAAATATATATTTTATTTGTATCTGTTTAAAGTCATCCCATAATGGGTCTATTCGTCCTTCTTTATCATTTTCGATTTTTTTATTATGTGGGAAAAGTAGTTTGATAAATTAACAAATAAAGAATAAACATACATAAGAAAAACACAAATAAATGAAAAAATATTATTAAAGAATTGTTTTGCATTTCTTTTATCAGTTTCCATTATTGATTTTTCTTCGAGCTTTTGGAAAATAAATTTCATAGTATTTTTTTCCTTTTGTAAATATATGAGTTTTTTTCTTTTTACAACTTGTAATAAATTAATTAATGCTGTATCATTATTTATTTTAATTCCCTCATTTAATATATGCAATGCCTCATCATATTTTCCTAGCATAAAATACCCTTTAGCTAGTCTAAAATAAATTTTAGCATTTAGCCTATCATTTTCTTGTGCCAGTAATGAATATTTAACACATTCAGAATATTGGTTTAATTTTAAATGCCCTTGAGCAATATTACTACAATAAGTAGAGTGTAATTTTTTAAATTCATTTAATTTTTCACTATTTAATTCTTCGTGTTTTGATAAAACATAATTTATTGATTTTAACCCTCTTTTCCATATTTTTAATGCTTCTTCATAATCACCGTTTTTGTATTTTTCATTTGCATCATCTTTGCTTAGTTTTTCATCATCAGAAATATCTGTATTCTTTAAGATGTTTAGTTTTTCCTCCCTCTTTTCCTCACTTTGATCACTCTCATCATTTTGTGATTTATTTTCAGCTAGCATAAGAGGGTCCTCTTTTAAATACATGCTTGATAATTCTGGGACATATTTTTCAGAAACATTTGTGCCTAAATTTTTATTTTTATTAACATATTGTTCTGGTTCATTGTCTACGTTTTTTAATTTAGTACCATTCGAAATAACATCCATAGTTGTTTTATTGCTTTTTGTATATTTGAATTTTATGCAAAATATATTTTGAACAAATTATAAAAAAAAATAAAAGCTAAAAGGAATTGCGATTTTAGTTGTAAAATATAATTTTATTATTATAATAAATCATTTTACATCTCACACTTCACATTTTTATTTATTTTATTAAAAAAGCATGGCTAAGCTGAATACAGACAAAAACAGTCGTTAGCTAATTATGAATATTGTTTACATTGTCTGAATGTCATATTTTTTATGCATCAAATTATTTTCCAGTGAATTACCCTTTTTTTTTTATACTATAATCGTTAAAATCACAAATTACAAAATAAATAATCATTCCATGTACGATTTTTTGATTCCCATGAAATTTGGATTTTCAACAAAAGAAACTGCCAAATAAATTATAAATTAAAAAATATATAATTAAAAATACTAATAAAATATAAAACAATACACATATAAAAAAGGATTAATATATCCGAAAAATAATAATTATGTGTTTGATGTATTTTTATTTATTCGTAATTTATAATTTGTTTCGTTGGTATGTTTTTTTTTAGTCTGTAAATTTTATGTGCATATAATAAATAGGTATTTTTGTTTTATTATATGATATAAACTGAAAAAATATATTATTATATTATATATTTTTATTTTTTGATAGTATACACTTATAACAAACTTTATTTGTATATTTAAACTACTTTTAATTAGAAAATAATCCATCTTTTAGAAATAAAAAAAATTGTTAATTTTCGGTTATTAGAAAAGTTTATCACTCAGATGTTTATAACTCCAATCGATAACTATACGGAATGGTAATGTAAATGCATAAATATATATATGTGGAGAGAAAGAAATATGCTTTTAGCAAAATATGGGTGATTATGAAAGTATATATGTATCTTTCTCCTATTTATTTCGTAATATTCCAAAGAGAAACGATAAAAATATGGTGGAAATGTTTTTAAATCAATTTTTAATATGTATCGAACTTAATACAAAATGTTGGAATAAGATGTAATGACAAATATTTTCCACGCTGATTTATCTAATCAATGTAAAATGTGCAGGAATTTTCAAATTGTATATTTACAATTCGGTAAAAATGGCACCATATGAGAAATTAAATGAAAAGAGTAAAAGAATAGATGGATACAAAAACTGTGGTTATAGAAACATAAATATTCATTTGTTTATTAATCTCTTTATTTGTTTGGTCGATTATTCTATTATTTGCTAATTTATTTAGAAGTAGTCGTAGGTATCCAAGTGTTTTAGACAATTCGACAACTTGGCCTTTTGTTCATAATTATCATATTCTTGATTAACCAAATTCTTTATTTTGATCATAAACACATTTGATAAATTATCTCCACACAGCAATATATCATTTTTATTGAACATTCTTAGAAAACACAAAAAAAAGGAAAATCATAAAATTAAAAAAGGTCAATATTTTTTATTATATACCCATATATTGAATATGTTATATATGTATTCATTATACGTTTCGCTATTTATGTCATTTTAAAATATGATTTAAATGGCTTACTCTAATGAAATCATTTTGGAAGATTCCATAACATTTGGGTAAAAAATAACTAATGGGTCTTTTGATAAAAAGTCAAAATCCCATAATTCAACACGTCCATCATCTGAGCAACAGAAGAATGATGTTGAATTATTGGGTAACCTGAAATGGTACAAAAAATAGGTTTTATATGTATAGATGTAGGAATAGATATATTAAATTTTATAGTTTATGCATATATTTCCTTTAGTATAACCATAGTATATCATTAATTGATGAATATGAATTCTTAGATTTAAAAGTTGTGATTTGTTCGTTCGAAAATTTATTCCACAATTTAACTGTCGAATCTTCTCCTGCACTTAGGAATATATCATGGTCAAATTGATTTATCTTAACTTTATTAACAGCACCAAAATGTGCATAATAATAATTTAAGAAGGATTTATGATAACAACTGTTGCATCGGTATATTATTCCATTCTTTGTTCCTATATTTGAAGGGAAAATAATGCATTATATATATAGCATGGGCAAATATTATTATAAAATAATATTCCATTCTAAATGAAACATATACGCATATACTTATGATAAACTAACCAACATAGTAATACGAATGAATTGGTTTTATCTTTTTATCTATAATATTTTTTGTTATGTTTTTGTAATGATTCGATAATTCCTCTTCCTTAGAAATAGATTTAATAAAATCAAGATCCTCTACATCTTTACGTTTTTCTTCACCATTTGAGTGGTGAGTATTTTTATTTAACAAATCAACTTCGTCGTTATTTATATTATCATCATTATTATCGTTAATATTGCTATTATTTGGACTGTATCCATTATAGTTTTTTTCGTTTTTATGAAAATTGTTTGCTGAATTTTTTTTCTCAATATTACTGATAATAAAATCTTCATCATGCTGCATATAATTATCAATGTCTATACATGTCAATGATGAATTGAATGGTTTGTTTGCAAGACTTTTATTTTGAAATATAGAAGATAAATCTGTGTATAAATGATTTTTTTTATTTTTTAAATATAATATTTCTTTATTGTTTAATTCTTTTTGTATATCCCATTGATATACTGATCCATTTTCATGCGCAGAATAAAAAACGCATTCATTAATAGAATTAGAAGTATATGAATTTTTAAATGATATATCATAAATAGGTTCAAAGCAATTATCATAATTTTTTATCGTTGTTGATTTTAAAACCGGATTATTATCATTATTTCGTATATCGTAAATATATATGTGACCATTACATAATGCAGCTACTAAAATACTTGGGTTACTATTAGAGTATTTAATTTTCATAACACTTGTATTTAAATTATACAATTTTATAGGATATGTTGGATTGATAAAACTAAATATAGCAATATTTCCTTTACTATTTTGAAAATTTCCAATATCTAATGTATTTGAATAACTAGCTGTTATATAATCTTCATAAAACTTATTTGTATCTATTGAAGTTACATTTTTTTCTAAATTTTTATAATGAAATTGAAATAATTTATCAATTGATATATTTTTTATATATTCTTTTCTTTTATAATTATATAGTGTATTATTTTTATACTGTGCTTCTATATTTTCTTTTTTATATGTATTTTCTAGACAACTTATATTAATTTCCATATCATCATTATCACTCATACTATTGTAAATACCATCATTTTGTTTAACTTCTCTTTTTAGTTTTATTCTATTTCCATTAATAGACATGAATTTTTTTTTTTTTTTTAATATATGTGACAATTTTTTTTTCTCATAATTTTTAGGTTTTTCTAAATTTTGATTATTTTTTTTTTCATCATTGGAAATAATATTAATACCTGTAGTATTCTTATTATCATTAAAAACATCGTCTGCAATTAATGTGTTTATTTTTTCTAGCTTATCTTCATTATTATCATGATTTATAATGATACTTAATATGCCTTGATCCCACTGATTTGTTTTATTATCATTTATATTTTTTTTTAAGAGAGGATAATTGCTTTCTTCATCTAGTTTTTGATTATCTGTGTCTTTATTTTGTTTATAATCAGCATTAATATTGTTATCATCTATAATTTGATCCTTTCCTTTTATGTTGTCTATTCCTTTTCGAGCTTTGTTTCGTATTTTAAGTCTTAGTTTACTAGCCATAAGTCGCTTAGATATAATTTCCTTTTTTCCTTTTGGTAAAGAACGCAATTTTTTTTTTATTGGATTAACAATAGTATTTATATTTGCATTATTTGTATCACATTTTGTAGGCATTTTTAAAATGTCTAAATTGTCTATATATTTATTAATATGATAAAAGTTAATTATTTTTTTAATATTTTTTTTAATCTTTGTTCTTATAATAGTTTTTTTTTTTTTATAATTAATGTTAGGATTAGTAAGAACATCATAATTTTCTCCATCAAACATTTTGATATTGTTATTTTTTCTTAAATCTTTAATATAACTTAAGTGAATATTTTTATAAACCATTTGCTCATAATAATAAATATTTTGTATTATACATTTTTCTAGTGTTTTTAATAGTAATACAAAATTTTCTTTATTTAACATTTTTTTTTTAATATTTATTTTCCATGGTAAATTATTATCATCATCATCTTCAATTTTATTTTCTTTTCCCTCTTGATCATCACCTTGTTCTTTTTTCTTTTTAATTATAGACTTTATTAAATATTCATCTTCACTAAAACTGCCTTTAAAAATAGGGTCAAAAATAAAGTTGAATAATATACACATAAAATGAAAATCAATAAGTATTGTGAATAATCATAAAATGATGTGAGTAAAAACGCTATTCTATTTTCTCTTCGACAATCTTTGTCAATTAAGAGTATTTTAGGCATATAAACATATTTACAAAAATATATAAAGTGAAAAATGAAACAATATATGACATACAAAAATATTTGATGCACACTATTTTGTATATTTTTCAAAAATGCACAAATGTACATTGAAAAAAAAATGTTTACTGGTCAAAAACTTCATTGTTTTCATGTTTTTAAATTTTCCCTTCGATCTAAATGTTCTACTTTTATTTGATAAGCTTCTAGACACATTTTTCGTTGAAAACAAAGTGTTAAAAAGGGATGTGTTGTTTTTTTTAGATTTATAAAACGACTTTGGTATAATTGTTGTTTGTTTATTATCAACAGTATTTTTGTCAACTACTTGAACCCACATATTTTTTTTTAAAATTATTCTTTCGTTAATGTTTAAGAAATCTCCATATTCGTCCATTATTTTTTTAAATTTGTTATTTCTGTATTTTATAAATTTTTTATGGAGAAGTTCTGGTCTGTAAAATGAGGAAATGAACAAAAATTATGAAAAATATTTAATAGAAATCATGATTATATGGATTTATATAATCATAACAACGAAAGTATGTGTTTTTTTGATAATTATTATTTCCATTTAGAACTATTTTATTTGTTGAATGTGACAAAACCATGTTCGTCATTTGCCTACTTAAGTGATTTTACAATTAATACATTTTCGTTGTTATATATTTTATTTATTTTATTATGATTTTGTTTTATTTTTTATTTTAACATGTTGGTTGAGCTTCGCATAGTCAACTTGTGTAATTCGTATAGATTCGTTTGGGAATTATTGTTTTGCTTATTAATAATAGAGACATAAACATCTTTATTTTTTCTGAAGACATTTAATGTTTGCATGGACTTATTTATGCAATTATTTTCGTCGTTGTTTAATAATTTTTGATATCTTTCATTTGCTTTCTGAACTTGCATTTTGTCTTCTTCAGAATCATTTAATATGTTTGGTATATTCAATAAGTTTATCGTTTCCGTTTCAGTTAAAAGGATTTCTGAAAGAGATGCAAGATAAAATTGAAAATAACAAATAAAGAAAAATAAATAAAATTGGTGAACTTTTTTTTACAAAACTGATTTTAGTAAAATTTACCATCGTAGAAATCTAAAATTTTCTTTTCATATTGTTCATATCCTGAGCGATTAGTTCGATTCGTATCTTTATGTAAATGTATATTTTCAAGAACATTCAAATTGGTATCTTTAATATTTCTTGTTTCATCTTCATTTGATATTTCCGAAGGTTTTCTTTGATCATCGTGCTCAGGTTTGGTATCGAAATGTTTAAGTAGTCGATCTAGTTTATTTTAGAAAACGCAAAAATGGTATGGCGTGTTTTAGAAAGTATATGTATAAAGAGATATAAAATCAAAACGGTGAAGATATATTAATATTTTCCTAATAGTTTTATGAGTCTATATTTTCTCGCTTTTTGATTATATTTCACGTGTTGTAGAAAATTTTGATATAATAATATTTTAAGTTGCATAGATTTAATATATAAGTCTTTATATTTACCAATTCGGTCAAAAGATTTTTTTGTCTCGATTTCTTGAAAGTTAAAATATATTGGCTTTGGGGTTATATTTTTATTATCCAAAATTATTTCAATTTGGTCATCTTTAAAAAAGTTAGAAAATGTGCACAAATAGATAGTTGCATATATATATATGTATATAGAAAAAATGTCGACCTTTCTCTTGCGTATATAAATATTATGCACAAATATTTTATAAAAAAAAAATTTTCATACAATTTTTACTTACCTTTAAAATCGCCATTTTTCTTATTTGATTTGTTAAAATAAATTTTACTAATGTTGTTTTTTGTTTTTTTAATAGTGCCTAAACCTTCTTCCATCTCTATTACTACTACTGGCAGTTTTTGCGAACATTAATTTTTTCCATAAAAAAAATTACACTTTTGTACGTGATTTTTGCATTAAATGCATGCAAGAATACTTATATATGTTTGTATGTAATTTATAATATTTTTTATTATAGTAATTTTTTTTCTACTACTTTTTTTTTGTGCTAAAAAATAAAATATGTAATATTGGAGGGGGGCAGCCTACATACATGCAAATACGTATACTAATATACTGAAGAATTTCTCTCAAAATTTGCTATAAAGGCATGTATAATCACCAATTATATTACTTTTAATTTATAACATCTTAAATAAAACTACCCCAATATGTGCGCAAATTTTCATCGAGCTATAATATTTGTATATGTATTTAATTTCATACAAGTTTGAGAAAAAAAAATCTACAATATTAGCAATTTAAATGAAAAAACGACATTCACTAAAAATAAAACAATATAGAGATATGTATGCATATATATATTTGTGTATATAAATGCATATGTTAAATAATACGGCCGGATATTTACACTATTAGAAAGTAAATGAAAGCTCGAAAAAAAAATTGTAGAAGCTCATAAAATCAATAAATAAAAAGATGCTTGTCTTAATTAAATGGAGAAAATTAGGAATAAGAAATAATAGACTTCTTAGTAAAATAAATAAGGAATATTCAAGTTTTGTAAATAATAATTCCTTAAATTTTTCGAATATTAACGATGATTTTCATTTCACAAATAGTGATGAAGGATCCAATTTTGCAAATAGCGTCGCTGATAAAACGGGGAAGAAATGCGATAATACTTTTTTTTTTAAAAAGGAAAAGTTTAATGACATTAAAAATGTAAATATTAATAATTTAAATAATAGAGAACTATTATATTATATTGGATATTGTAGTAAAAATAAAATATTGGATATATCAATGTGGGATACTGTAATGAGTGTATTAGATATAAAAGTAAAAGATAGTATAGATATAATTTCGAGTGATTTTAATAAAAATAAAAAAAATATTTTAAATTCTAAATGTTATGATAGAGAAGAAAATTTAAAAAATCCTTTTTTTGATATACATGATTTGATGAAAATTTATCAAAATATTTGTTATATTAATTCTTATTTTTTTTTAAAAACAAAACATGAAAAAAGTTTGAAAGGAAGCGAAGATACAGTTAACAAAGGGAATCCCAATAACTTTTTCCAAAGCAAAAAAAACGATTTGGACGAAAATCATTTTTTTTTAGAAGATGGAAAGAGTTGTGAATTAAATAAAAAATTAAAACAAATACACACAATGAATATAGAAAATACGATTGAAGAAAATAATACATATAAAAATAGTGTAACTTTAAATAACGTGAATAAAACAAATTATGAATTTTCTCCAAACAATAATAAAAATACAATTTTTGAAACAGAAAAGTTTATATATATGGATAATGCTAATAGTACACACGAAATAAATATGTTTTACTGTAGTAATGGTGTAAAAAATATGTTTAATTTACTGTCTATTTTTTTTCTTCAAAATATAAATATTATAAATAATCATTATTTATGCCGCTTATTTTATGGATATAATAAAAGTAAATTTTACAATGAAAGATATTTAAATAATTTATGTTTTGAAATAATTAAA
Source organism: Plasmodium yoelii (assembly GCF_900002385.2). NCBI lineage: Eukaryota > Apicomplexa > Aconoidasida > Haemosporida > Plasmodiidae > Plasmodium > Plasmodium yoelii. The sequence goes on along the minus strand of NC_036186.2, from coordinate 1,217,326 downwards.
AGAATAAAAAAAATTCGAACATATCATTTATATTTAATATTAGTTAATTCATATTATTTAAATTATATAGATAACATATTTGTTAAAATAATTTTAATTAATACAATAAATAATTTATCACAATTACCATGTGAAGCTATATGCCAAATATTACATATTGTTCCGTTGTTTATTAAGTCAGAAAAATTATTATTTAAAATTAATGTTATATATTCAAAAAAAATTGCCACCTTTAATCAACTCATTCATTTAGTTACTTTATTTAAAAAAATGTTACAGCAAAAGCTTATTTCCCAAAAAAATATATTTCAAACATTTATACATTTAAATAAATTTATGTTAATAAAGAAAAAAAAAACTACCAGTATTCCATTTAAGAAAAAAAATTCACAAGGTAAAAATTTGAGTGAAGATACTTGTTCTACAAATGGTGATGAACTAATAAATAATGTAGTAAATAATTTCAGTGCCTATAATTATTCAAATAAAGAAAATAAACACGAAATATTTAATTTTGATGATACTATAAACCCAGAGCATAAAAAGGATTCCTTTTCAAGTACTCATAGTAGTAATGCTAATGATATATATGAAAAAAATAATATTTTGAAAAATGATAATTCACTCATAACTTCAAAAGAAGAGAAAATAGAAGAAATCGAATATAACATTTGTACCGATACACACCTGATTAGATATAATAAAAATCTAAGTGGGGATAAAGAAGAAAGCAATTATAATAAGGATGATTTATATTTTCATTTGAAAATAATAGATATGCACCTAAGGCATGATTTTAAAAATATATATTGTCTTTTTCCTATTGAATATAAAAATTTTCTTCAAAAAGTAAGAAATATTCCATGTAATATTAATAAAAATATGCAAGGTGAAAAAGAAATATTTATATTAAAAAAATATATGAAAATGTTAAATTATAATTTTATTACTTTTGTATATGGTCCATATATTTTACATATATGTGATCCGTTTTATAAAATATATATTGATTGGAAAGACTCATGGAAATTATATCCAGTTTATAAACAAGCTTCTCAGAAAAATTTTGAAAACGATAAAATTAATCATTTGAAAAAAGAAGGATATAAAGAAATATTAATTTGTCATGATATGTTTAAAAAGTGCAAAAGCGAGAATGAAAAATTGCAATATATTAATTCTATATTAGAAAATACCGAATTTTCTAAATGTTTAGCTAATATGAATAACAAAAATGATTCGACTGTTCCGTTGCAGGAACAGTACATATATATATGAACGTGCTCACGTATGTGTGTTTGTTTATCATTTTTATGCACTATGTTTTATATATATTGTTTCTTTGTATATGCTTCTTTCTCAAGAATACGATTTTTTAAGTGAATGGATATACACAAAGTATCCTTCTAGTTGTGCATTTTCATTTCCTTTCTTTTTTTTAATGTCTTTTGTTTTTGTAAACATATAGTGGAACACACCCTATTTATTTTCAATTTTGCTTTTAGTTTCGTTTTTTTTTTTTTTTACGTTGAATAAAGTGCATTGCGCATTATGACGAAAGATAATGCGATAAAATCGTTAGTTTATATTATTACATACATATTTATGCATATAATAAATTACTTCTTATGAATAGGTTATAAGAATAAGATTTACATAAAATACTTAACTGGGTTATAATAATATTAAAAATATTTAATTTATGTCTTTTGTGTTATTTATTTGCAAATATGTTGAATATTAAAAACATAAAAAAATAAAAAATTATGCGAAATGTATATATATACAAACAAATAAGCATATATATATGTGGACAACTTTTCCGATATTTTGGTATTTAAAAAAAATAAGAATACAAATACGAGGAAAAATTAATTTTATTTATAACATAAAAATTATCATATTTATCAATATAATCAAATTTGAGCTTGTTATATAAATTAATAGCGGCTTTATTATAATCTATAACATGTAAGTAAATATATAAAGGCATTGGTTTATTTTCGTCATCATCGTGTATATTTGTAGTATTATAACGTTTTATTAAAATTTTTTTATTTTTTTTTAAATTATAAGCAGATAATTCATTAAAAAATATATCGAAAACTTCGTCAGTTATATTAGAACACGCTACAATATTGTCTTCTTTTTGGGATTGTTTACAAACATTGGTAGTAAATGGTATATTTTCATTTTCTTTATATTTCATAATTTTAAAATTTTTATCATGAATAATGTTATAAAGATCATGTAAATAATCATTTAGTACAATCTTTTTATAAAGATTTCTTATTATGCTATTACATAGGCTATAATTTTTAGGATATGTACCATTGCAAATATTACCAAAATTATTATCATCATACAATGGGTCTTTGCCATTGCATGGAATATGCTCCTCCGTTCTGACGTTTAGATCTTCTCTTTTTTCTTCATTTATTAATTTTCCACTATGTTTTGGCTCTTTATTTTCAAATTTTTCTTTCTTTGAGGATGTGTGAATATAATTTTTGCATGATTCTTCACATATTTGGTCATGATAATTATTTTCATCATGCTTTTTTTTTTTTTTTCTCTCTTCAATTTTTATAACCGATGGCAAACTATCAGTGGGATTGTCGTATAATATTCCCTCATTATAATTTTCGTCTTTGATAATATTATTTGATAAATTATAAAAAACATCATTGTCTACATAACAATATAGCTTGTTATTATATAAAAATATTCTGTATATAATGAAATAAAAATAATAGATGGTATACTCAATAAGATAAGAAGCTAAATTTAGTCCCCTAAAATATTCACTTATTCCAACTGTTAAAATATATATATTATTAATATTTCCTGTTAAGTATTTTTTTGTTATTTCATTAATATTTTTATTCATATAAATTTCTTCATATAATTTTTTTTCAAATTGAGGATTTGTATTTAAACCTTTCATTTTCAAAATTGTTAATTCTTTTAATACATTATTATTGTTATTTTTTTTTTTTTTAGATTTTTTTTTTCCATCTATTGTGAATAAATTATCGTCAGAATTTTTTAGGTCATTTACATTAGTAGAAAAGGGGTTATTATTATCATCCTCATTTATCATATTATTATAATTTACAACATCGTCAATATGCTCTTCATTAATTTCATCTCCAATATCATTGCCATTTTTTTTACTAACCATATTCATATATTTATCCATACCATTCAGATTGTTTTTTTCTAATGAAATACAATTTTCTAAAAAGTTCATGGAATTTTTACACATATTCTTCATATAGCTTTTCTCGTTTTTATTATTAATATATTTTTTCGTAAAATGATTATATATATTAATATAATCTTTATCATCATCAAAATCTCCATAATTTATTAAACAAGATATGCTTCCAATTAAATAATTTTTTCTCTCTCTTTTATAACTTATATTATTCATATTATAATTAAAAGAATTCAGCATTTCTTTGTCAAAGTATTTTTTTCCATTAGTCAATTTTACATCATCATTACGATTATGTGATATTCCATTGATTTCTTCATATCTTAAATTTTTTTTTCCCAAATGATTATATATATCTTGAATATCGCTATTATTTGTAATTTTTATGGTGTCATTTTGCAAATATTTATTAGACTTTTTCTTAATATTACTATATTCTTCGCTTAACGTTGAAAAGTTAGCAATATTTTCTTTCTTACTTGGCTCTTTATGGGAATTTAAAAAAGTATGATTATTTTTAACATTATTATTTCCATTTTTACAATTATCATTAATTTCCTGACAAGTAGGGATTACATAATTTATATCATTGTTGTTGCTTTCACTCAAATTATTATCACTAAAAGGATTTGTTTTTTTTTTCGGTAACTTTATATTTATATCATCGTTTTCATTAGATGCATTACACTTGTCTAAAAATTGAATATAATCAAGTAAAATTTCTTTTTCAGTTAATTTTTCTATAGTTTTATTTTTTATTAAATTTGTTATAGAATCATTGTTAATATAATCAATAAATGAATAAGGTAGGAAAGCTCCTATTGAAAAAATTTCATCTTCTCTCCATTTTTTATGTATTATTTTTTTTTCATTAGAGTTTATATTTGAATAATTTTTTATAATTCCTATATCATTGTGGGAATTATATTTTTTTTCACGTAATTCTGTTTCATCTTCTTTCTCATTATCACTTTTATCATTATCATCATCATCATTTGAATTTTGTGTGGTATTATCATATGTGCTTACTTTATTTTGTAATATAGAATCCTTTGTTTTTTTATAATTATCACAATATTTGGCATATTTTTTATTATCTAAGGTGTTTCCAAATTCTTTGGATATTTTTTCAGTAATTTTGATCACATTATCATCGACTATTTTATTATCGTCAAAGTTACATATACTAAAATAAAAATCTGCATGATATTTTACAGGAAATAGTTCTTTATGCAAATTAAAAGTATCATCGATATCGGTTTCTTTTAAAAAACGAAAATATACCAAGTTGAGGATATTTATTTTTTTTAATATTTTATTTAATAATATTTCTCTATCTTCACATAAATCTAAGAATAGTCGTGAGTTTAAAATCTGTTTATCCATATCATCACGCACAGCAGAGGATGTTGACACAAGCCTTTGCTTAGATAGTTTCTTAAATAACCCTAATATATTATTCACAACTTTATCATATTGAAAATCAATAAAACTATTTTTAATATTTTTAATATTCATGCTTTCAGCATTTTTTATGTCAAAATCTGTATTTTTTGAAGTATTAGAGTTATCATTATTATTTTCTTTAATTTTATCCATATCTCGAATTTTGTTCGCTTTACTAAGCTTTTAGTTAAAAAAAAATATTATATATATAACTGAAATAGGTTAATATTTGAGATGCTTATTAATATGCGAGCATCTTGGCAAATAAATAGATAAATGAAAAAAATATATACCTCACAAAAGAAGAAAGGGCAATACAAAATTTGTCTATATATTTTATTCTGTCTTTTATGGAAATTAATATTTGTTATTATTTTCCTTTAACATTATTGTATATACATCTTTATATTCGCCAATGAAATTGAAAATCACAATAATATATATTTTTTTTTGCAAATATAATTTTGAGTGTAAACTTTAAGTTAAAAAATAAAAGACACTTTACTTAAAATATAGCATGTAAAAAATGCAAAAAAAAAAGGAAACTATAAGTAAAGAATTAAATGGTATATCATAAAAAATAAAAACGAATTTATCAGAACAACGATTTTATAATAATAAAAACAGTACGCCAATTATTGTTATAATAATTCGTCATAAAAAAAATCACCCATATTAAAGATATTAGTTATAATAAAAACTGTTCGGTAATAACAAATTTTTGCATCAATGAATATTAAGGATTAAATGAAACAAATTTACAATTAATCAGTTACATATTTTGTTTTTATCAAAAATGCATAAAAAAATGTTATATTATAACTATATTTGAAACTATTTCAATGTAATAAGATTAAAAATAAAGAATAATTATAATTAAAATAACCGCGCCACTAAAATAAATATTATAAAAATATATTAATGATATATATATACAACAAAATGATAATAAAATACAATAAAATGAAAAAAGGGAGTAGCTGAAAAAATAAAAATAATAAACACTGCGCATAATATATATCGAAATTTGCAAATATTGTGGCACCGTATTTTCTAGTTGTTAGCATTTTATTTTGAAAATAATGAAATGTTTCTTTTTAATATTATATACTTTGTATGAGAAATTATCATAACATTTTATTTATTCTGTATGTTTTAATATATGCAAAATTCAAATAAAGTATAAAATTTCATATTAAGTATAAAAATAAATAAAATATAATGTTTAATGGCTATAAAAACATGCATAATTTTTCTGATTTCTTGGTAGCAATCACCTTGATTGTTTTAAACGAATTATTTTTTTATTGAATATTTTTTGCCACAATATAATAAAAATAATAAATAAATATATATATATGTGAAATAACGATAACTATAACGAAATATAGTAATAAATCGCATTAAAATATATAAACGCAAAATAGTATATATTTATCAACTGAAGCGGATTTCACACAAAATGTATAGTATAGTATATTATAAATGTCTATTGGTTAATGTCATGTTATGATTTTGTTACTTAACTCTACTTTCGTATAAGATTATTAACCTGTATTTATTAACAGGGAGTGGAAATACAAATATTCTATTAATAGGGTTATAGATTTATATATGCATATTTATTTTTACATAATAATATTATAAATATGATGTGCTGTTGTGAAAATTTGCTATAAGCGTATGCATATATATACTTATATATGATTTACCGGATTTAAAATAAATTTATTCATTGATCAGAAGGAAATATATGTTTCTATGTTTTTTTTATTTCCCATATATGATATAATATTGATAGCAGCATTATTCACCGTACCAATGCCATTTTTCTTATATTTTAAAATGCTAAAAAATTCATATGAATGCATATCTCTTAATACTGTATATAGCATTTAAAGAAAAATTAATATAGTATATATTAAATGATAAAAAAAACTTATAATTATACAAGTGTTCTTATTATATATATAAAAGATATACTATCATTTATATTGTCTAAGGATTAATATTACCAATGTCACGTATAAAAATTATATCTTATTCTAAATTACATATATAATTTCGTATTTTCTAGCCTCATAATTTATATGTGTATGTATAATATTGGTAAAATATTATAAAATTTCCAAAAAATAATTTATGTTATTTATATTATGATCGCTATTATTACTCGATTAGTTTTCTCATATATCATATAATGCATATAAAGCGATATTTAATGGGATATTTCTAAAAGCAGTAAAAAAATACAATAAATAAAAAAGGGAGTTTGTAATAATATAATGTATATATATCAAAATATTCCCATTTTTTTAAATAATCGCAAGAAAAAAAATATGATAATACATAAAATATTCAAATAAAAATAATTCCTTTTCATAAAAAGGAATCCACACTAAAAAAATATGTGCATTTTTTTCTTTTCAAAACACATGTGTATTTCTGTAAATATATAAACGCGAGCTTTTCACCTTGCAGACTTACAGCTGATCTTCTTCATAACGTTATAATTTATTTTTCCCCTATAATTAATATCTTATTCCTATGTTTGCTTTATCTCATCATGATGATTAATATGATTTCCCTATTCTATGTGCTTTACATTCCCAGACGTGCGAAAAACATTTTTTTTTGGATATATAGAAAGGCATAAGTATTTCTTTTTTTACTGTGTAATTTTCTTTTTATTATATTTTTTTTTTATATCTTAAAAAAATGAATGTTACATTTTTATTTCTTATCATTGAACCTCTTTAGCTATTCGTTTACTGCACACACATCATTATTTGAGGGAAGATTAGAGTCCTTGAATTTATAAATTCCATATACGTTTATAGCACATGGGAAAAATAGGAACGAAAAAGCTGTATAAGGTTTATATAAACTTTTAATATCTCTCCATATGGTAGAAAATGTATGATATAGTATTGCCATTTCAATAGTGTGGTTAATGAAAATGTAATATTTACTGTGCGTATATTTTACAATTCTGTTAATAGCTGTTTTAATTAAATTGAGGGTAACAGTGTAATATAAAATTAGTTTTTATAATTTTAATTTTTATACAAATTACAATTATAACGAATTTTCTGAAAGTCAGTGATTTTCATTATAATTATATGTAAATGTGTTTTCCCCTTTGTTCTTCCTTTTTTTTTTCTTGAATGTCAAATTGAAATGCAATAATTAAAATACGATAAATTTAAAACACCGTAAATTATAAATCACTTGAATGACAAAAAACATAAAATACGTCTATTTATTTTTCATTTAAACATTTATTATTTTATTTTTAATTTTTTTTTTTTAATTCAAAAAATGTTAACTATTCAATAAAAAAAATAATATATACATAAGTGCATATTAAAAAAATCAATAAAATATATGTAAGCCAAGAAGTGATAAAATATATATAATATTCAATCATCAAATAAAACTTTACAAAATTAAAATAAAATTTTGATGTTATTAAATATGATATTATTTATGAATTTCTCGTTTTAATTTTTTTTTTTAATAATAGGGGAAAATGAATTACATTATAAATGTATATTTGAAATGTTTTTAAAAAATAATTTATCAATTAAGTATTTACAATGTTTAAAGTTGAATATAGCTTTATTAAATAATCAAAATAATAATTCACTCATATGTAAAAGGTGTAATTCGGTTAGTACAAATTATTACACTAAGGGTATCAAAGAAATAAAATGGGCATGTTTATATAGTATTGAGAAAAATCAAAAAAGAGGGATATGCACTTTGAAAAAAAATCAGGCAAAAAAAAAACCTAGAAAAGTCGGATTTGCTCAACAACTTACAATCCAAAAAAGATTTAAGTACACAACCTTTGATATAGAAAATAATACATTCTCTAAAGATATAAAATATGAAAATAAAAACAATGAGTGTGTAGATGAGGATTCATTTGAAAGTTATTGTGTAAACAACAGGGAAGACAATTATCAGGGTGAAGATAAAAATGATAATGGAAATTTTAATTCGTCTAATGAAGAAAAAAATTGCACATATGATGAGGAGAATGTACAAAAAGAAACGTTTGAAGAAGAACTCGAAGATGATATTGATTCGTTGTTATTTACAAATAATCTGAATTCAAGCTTTATTGGAAATTTATGGCATACTTCAGCAAATAGTGTATATACTGACGTTGATAAGAATATATTTAATTCTATTTCAACTCCAAATAAATATAAAAAAGATACATGTCTTCATGAAGATAAATTTTGTAAAAGTTCATCCTCTAATGATCTTGATTCTAATGAAAATGAACTCGATCATATGAAAAGAAAAGAGAATAAAATAAAAAAAGTAGAGAACACAAGTTTAAAAATTGAAAAGGAAGAAAATGAACTAGAGTATGAAAAAGATTGTAAAGATGGAGTATATGCAGAAAATTTAGTTGATACTATAGAAAGAAATAAATTAAAAAAAAACGCAATTTTAAGTAATTCAATTGTTAAGAAAATATACGAAGAAGAAATGAAAGAAACAGAAAAAATGAAAGAGTATTTTGAGAAAAACGAAGAAAATTTAATAAAATATAGAAATTCAATTTTATGCAAATTAAACATATCAAAAGAATTGTCCAAAAAATTTAAACATTTATCTAAAGAAACAAATGTATTCAATAATGAAAAAAGTAAAGAAGAATACTATAAAAAAATAATTGATTCTCTTAATTATGAAAAACTGCAAGAACCATATTATAAAAGAAGAAACAGTAATAATAATAGAAAAGCCCAAAACTATGATAAAATTGAAACAATAAAAATATTAAACATTGATAGTTTGCCATGTAATGTTTTAAATAACCTATTTGCATATAAAATTGTAAAAAATTGTAGCGCTGAATTATGCTTAAAAATAATAACTAGGTTAGGTATGTATAGAGACAAATATTCTCAAGTTTCTTACGAAAATATGATTAATTATTTAAGCCAAGTAATTACAAGTAGCCAAAATGCAGAAATAATTTCACTTTTTTCACGATGTTATGAAACAATTAGTATACCATTCTTAGTAAATTATGTAAGAAAATATGGAACATTCTCAAGATCGTTTATTGTTAATATGTATGATAAATATTTTAGAAAACGATTATTTGATTTTGTAAGATATGAAAATAATATGGGAGTAAGGAAAATACCAAGTATATTAACCCACCCATATCATTTGTCATCCTACATTAAATTATTAGGAGAATGTTCAGCTAAAAAAGATATGTACATACAGCTTAAAATGAGAGGACATATTCCATATTCACAAGATTTTAATGGTGAAAAAAAAACTGATGACCTTAATTATTTAATGGATCTAGAAGATCATTCGAAAACGAAAAAAATTAACATCAATTATAATCATAATAGTAATAAGTTGAGCATGAATAATAATAATATTGTTAAACGGCCCAAAATATATGACGCTATTTTATCAGCAGAGTATACAGGACTCCCTCTTGAACAATTTATTGAAAAAGAACAGCAAAAATTAACGCGTTCACCTTTGAAAGCTACCCAGCTGGAAGAACAATGTAGTAATTTAATACAAGAAAGCAAATATGTGGAATTAAACAAAGAAGAAATAGAAGAAGAATATGATGAAAATAATTGTACAAATCGAAAAGAATCCCAAGAAAACAATATAGAAACAAATAGTATAATAGGTAAAGAAACACACATAGAATCGTATAATGATGAAATGGAAACAGATGCTAATTTCGAAGATAATGATAAGACAACAGATAAAAAATCAAACGAACATGTAAACTTTATTCTAGATGACAACTGTGATATTTATGTTTACAAAGGATTTAATAAATTAAATAAATCGTCGTTTAAGTTACAAACAACCTTAGTGAAATCTGAGAAAGAGCAAGAAAGTAACTTAACTTTATATTCAAATAAAGATGAGAATTTTGAAGAAATTGATAAAGAGCAAAACAATGAAGCATTATGGGAATTACCGTGGAAAACTAGAAAAAAAAATTCCTTTTTTTTCAAGGGACGTTTTTTTAAAATATTGCCCGATAAAGGATGGACTGATATTAAAGATATATCAGAAAAATATATAAGGCCACGAAGAAAAAGAAAAAAACATTTTATTCGAAGAAAAAGAGTTTTACAAAAAAAAATGAAAATTAATTTGTTTAAAAAAAAAATTTTGGAAAAATGAATAAAAAAAATAAAATTTATTAAATATGTAAACATATAAAAACATCTACATATATAATGCATATTACTAATTAAAAATACAGAGACTGTTTTCGTTAAATGAAAGCAATAACATGCTAATTCACAAAAAAAATAATGCAAATAATAATTATATATGAAATATTTTGTGTATGTCTGTAAATATATTTATATGCAGACCATGCATATTTATTTGAGGATAAGTTTATTTTCATAACAAAATTAAGATAATTATTTACTACATTATATAAACGTAAATTTATTTTGAATGTTGACTTCTTTTTTAATTCAATATTTTTATATGCTTTATTTTTGTTACAATACCATTTTAAAAATGGTATTATTATTTATTGAAAATGCCTTCTTTTTATAAATTTGTTTGTAATCGTTATAAAAATATAAGAGAAAGAAAAAATAACCTACATATTTATAGTTATTTTATTCTTATAATTAATTCTATATGCGTTTATATATTTTTTTTAATAAAAAAATACCTCTATAAGACAAATTATATATGTCATTCTTCAAAATAAAATTTTTATAATAAAATTGTTATGATCCTTCGCATTTATAAAGCATATTATATGCTGTATACACATAAAAACTGTTCATAATAAATCACTATTTGTTAAAATAATATTATATAGTAACTGTGTATTGCCCTACATTATCATCAATTAATTCAGTGAAATTAGTATATTTATTTATATTCGATTGAATATATAATAGTAGCCTTCATGTTTTGTATTGGCAACTTATATAAAATGATTTCCAACTTATGTTATTGACATAATGGGATGCTAATTAATTTATAATTATTTTTCAATTTTTTATAAATGATGGTTATCCTTTGCTATATGTTCATTTTGAAATAAAGCATTGGCTGGTGATGTACATGATGTTAATGATAATATTCTTTCGATGTATGCATCACTATAATCATCTCTAAAGGTTTTAAAGCATAATGGTTCGATTTGTGTTTTTCTTAAATAACTGTCCCAACCTTTGAGTAAGTTTCCTCCATCAACATTACAATTTTTGTGATATTCTGTTTCAAGTCTAAATATTTTTTCTTCTAAAGCCTTTATTGAATTTTCCAATTTTTTTTTGTATTTTATAATATCTTTTTTAACTTTATGCTTCATTTTATCAACTATAAAAAAATGTAAGAGAGCACATTAAAAATTTATAGTTCTTAATAAAAGCTGTAACTCCCCCTAAATCTTAATATATTTTTCTAAAGTGTAATTAACAATTGTTATTATATATATACTTACGTATATATAATTACTTAATTACATAAATCATGTTTATTATATAAAAATATGTACATACTTTTATATAAAATTATGTTTCCAACATGTTTTTTTCGTTTAAGCAATTATTTATTCTCATTTTATTATCCTTTTTATATATATTATATTTTTTTCACAAAGTTAGCTAATGCTATTTTTTATCATTGTAAAAAAATATTAAATTTTTAAATCCCCAAAAAAATATTATATGCCCATTTTATTAAACGTGATAATTGAATTTTTTTGTATTATTTCTAGCAAATACATTTCACAATTTGACTCGGATTTTTTTGTATTTTTGGTGACATATCTTTTGTTTATTATCATTTAAACATAATATTATGGTATACTATAAGCATTTATGCATATATATATAATTTTATATATGCCTAATTCATATACAAATAGTTTTCGAGTTGGTTTATAAATAAAATACATATTCATGGCTTGCGGTTTTAGGGAAAAATAAATAAAAACAAATGTACGCATTAAACATGGGAAAATATATATTTTCATGACATCGGAAGGTATAATAATATTAAATAATAAAAAAATGACATTAAAACGAATGTATATATATATATATTATGCATTCAGAATTCTACCACTTTCAAAGCGGTATGCCATATATGACCACAGCAGAGCCAGTTGTGTTCGGTAGACGACAGTATTGTTTAGCTTCAACTAAAGCTTCTGTGATACTTAACCAAGTATATTTCCTATTTTGATTTATGCTTAATAAATTTTGATTTAATATAATAGGGTGTGAATAAAAGTTTTGAAAATATTTATAAAAAAAATCATTTTTCTTAATATAACTATATATGTCCAAATCCATAGTAATAAAATTGTCATCAACCATTATGGATGAATTGCCATTATATTCTTGGTCAGTTATTTGTTCATCATTTGTTTTTATGAATTTCTTTAGCATTTTTGTAAAAGTATTAAAAGATATTTCACGTGCATTTGTCATTTTAAGTTTATTATAATCACAGTTTGGATAAAATAAGGATGAACTATTTGGTTGAGTCCATTTCCAGAAAAAGTTTTGAGTAAATCCATCAACTTCTCCATCTGTTATATTCCATAAATTTCCAAAAATAAAAATACACCCTCCTATAACATAATCATAGGGGGTACCCCAAGCATCCAAATCGCACCCATGGGAGGAAACTAAACCAGAACTACATCCGATTAAAAATACACAACATTTTATTCCATTTTGTGTTCTTTGAATAATATTTTTATCGTCATTTTCATCTTCTATATCTATTTCACCATTTATATTTAAATCAGAGTCTTGGATATTTTGGGTGCTTATTTTTGTCAAATCAGTAACATCGTATATTTCGTTAAAATTAGCAACAGTTTTTCTTTTCATTGTTCCGGTTTTTGAAGTAGGCGGTTTTAAGCTTACTTTGCAGGAATTTCTTCGTCTTTTTTTGTCAGTACTGTCTGTCATTAAATTATTCATTTTCTGTTCTATATATATTTTTTCCTTTTCATAACGTGTCAAGGTATTTTCGTTATTTTCACTGTCTTTGCTAATTTTGTGTATTTCACTCTTTCTGTTTTTCCCTTGTCCTTTTTTTTCATCTTCAATATATTCTTTTTCATTTATTTGAATGGAACCCTGTATATCATTTTTACTAATATATTGTTCCCCACCTTGATGGCCACAATATATATACAAATCACTTGTGCATAAATTTTTTAATATAGTTTTTTCAGAAGGAAAAGTTCCAGAATAGCCATTCCAATTTTTATGTTTGGATTTTTTTTGGTTTTTAAAATATATAAATGGATATGTAGCATTTTGAGTTCGTTTTAAATCGCCATTAGGGTCAATTACATAAAATATATTACTTCTTTTAGGATCGATAAATCGATCGCTTTTAATATAATATGGAACATATTTAATATATGGTGTTTTTTCAATTTTGGAAACTATTTCTCGTTCTGATGAATAGCTTCTTCTCTTATTTTTTTTTGTTTTATTCGTTGATTTATTTAAAAGATTCCCAAAAAAGTTATCCTTATCATAGTATGCTTCTGACTCGCTCACACTTTTTCTTTTTTTTTGTGGAATTAAAAAATTATATTCATCATTTTTTTGTTTAAATGAACTCATAACATTGTGGAAATTCATTGATTTTCTTACATTCATAAATATTTTTTGAAGTTCATTTTCATTTTGAACTAATTCTATTGAGGAGTTAGAAGAGGAAGAAGATTCAGAACGTAAAATAGATTGTGCTAGACTTTTTGTTTTATAATCATCTCCTTTTTTTTTATTATTATTGGTATCATCAATATATTTAAGAGAATTTCGACTTAATTTTTGTCTATCATTAAATATAAGCGAATTATTAGATAATTCATTGTTCGCTGAGGTTGGCTTTTCATTTTTTTTTTTTAGTATTTGTAATACATTGGGATTATTTTTATCATTAAAAGGGTTTAAAAATGAGTATTCAATAGAAATACTTTTTCTAGATCTTTTTCCTTTTTCATTTTTCATTTTATTTTTTTTTAATTTATCCTCATTTTTATTTCCATTTTGTTGGGATTCCTCCTTTTCATAATTTGTAACAATAAAATTGTATTTATTTTTGCTATTCTGAACAGTTTTTGTTATTTTTATATGTTTTTCATCGCTCTTTGTTTGATCATGTTCACTACTAATATAATCTTTATTGGTATATGGTATTTTTATATCGTCAAAATGTTCACTGAAGTTTTTTCCGATGTCTGTTTTGTCATATTTCTTATTTGGCGTGTCATAATTAAACACAAAATGACCTGTCTTTTTCATATATTGTTCATTGAAAATATTTTCTTCATTTTTTAGATTATCTTTTAATTTATCATATTTATCGTCAATATTATTTGTTTCTTTTGATTTACCATTTATATCTGATAAATATTTTGAGGCTTTGTAAATAGATTTTCTTGCTTGTTCATTTTTGTACGTATTAATAGTTTCACGTTTTGGGGGGCAGTTTCTTGCCATGTAATTCTTACCAAATTGGTTATTATCATATTTATTTTTATTGGAACTAGTGCTACTTTCAACATTTTCATCACTTTCAACATTTTCATCACTTTCAACATTTTTATCGTTGTCACAATTTGTATATCCCTCAGTACTTATGTTCAAATGAGAAATACTATAATTATTTTTTTCCTTTTTTTCAATTTCATTTTCATTAATTTGTCTTAATAGACGATCGTATAAATAAGAAGTTACGTTTTTTTGCACCCCACGAACTATATAAGAATCTTTTAAAGGCTGTAAGTTCTCAAAAGGAATTCTATTTAAATTATTATGTAAATATATAATAATTGGGTTTTTTCTTATCATTTTTTGGTCGACGGTTTTTGAATATATAAATTTTTCACTATCATTTTTATCCTTGTGTATATCACATTTTATAACATCAACAATAAACGAATGAGTAATTTTATTAAAAATATTAAAAATATCATTTGGATTTGCATTATTAGTTTCAAATACAACATTTAATATATTATATAAATACATTCTCAACTTTAAAAAAGAGCAATGTATTAAACCTTTTTCACATTTTTTTTGTAGATCTAAATAATTCAAATAAAAAGTATTATCTTTTACACCTCCTAAAACATCTTCTTTATCACTATCATTACGATTCAAATTTACATTTCCACATATCGTCATTCTTTTTAATGTTTTTAGCAATTTATCATGTTCCTTTTTATTCGTTACTATGCCCAAATTATTATTTCCATTTTTTTTTAACTGTTCATAAATTTTTGATGACATTTTTTGTAATTTTTTTTGTTCTTCATCTATAATAGAATAAATATTTAGGAATTGTTTTTTTACTTCATCATTATTAGTATTATTTATATTTGTCGTTTTCCTTCGCTCCTTTTTAGCATCTTTATTAAAAATGCGTAAAGCTGTGTTCGTTTTATCGCTTTTTTCATCTTCTGATGTATTGGTAAATTGCTTAAAGTCATTATATTTCTTAAACATATCCGATTTTTCTATCATATTTTGAATAAATTCGCTTTTAATTGGGTCATATTCACCCGGAGGAAGATAATTTTTTAAATTCTGCATAAGTATATGTTCCCCTCCTTTTTTTTTATTGTGATATTCATGATTTGTAGTATCATTAGAAGTTTTTCTTCGTTGTTTTTTTTGATCATTTAATAAGACACTTTCAATGTCTTTATTTGTAAGTGGCAAATATGATGTTATAACTTTCTTTTCGATTTGTGTTGTGTCTACATCAATTGTAATATTATTATTGTCGTCACTATTCTCATCGGAATTTTTTACCTTACTATCTAACATAGAATCTCGCATGTTTTTTTTTGGTCTTTTTTCTTTACTAAATTTCTCGTCCTCATTAGAATCTTCCCCTTTAATATTACTTGAAATTTTCGACGTCTTAATTCGAGTATTTCCTGTTATATATTTTTGCTTTACCTTTGAAATATGGATATTTGAATTTTTCATAATGATTGAAAAAATTGTCAAATTTATTATAACGTTTATAATATTTACATTATCCCAATATTTAAAAGGAAGAAAAAAGGAATTCCATTTATTAATCCAAGAAATAATATTCAAAATATGAGCATAATAATAAATAATTACAAATATGTCAAAATTTGTCTTCAAATAATATTTTTGATTATTAACTAGCGATATATTATTATATGATTCATCATTATGTAATTTAATATTAGATCCTTCGTTAGTTTCAATTGACTGACTAGTATTAATATTATAATTTTGTTGCAATGTAATATTTCTTTTTATGTTGATAGAAATTAATGGAGTAGACATTAATTTATGTATAGAAAAACCTAAGGTATTTGATATATCTAAATTTAGCAATTTTAAATGATGTTCTAATGTATATCTATTATTCCACCATAAATCTATAAACATTTTTAAATTTATTATATCTTTATTAATATTTTTAGTTACATATAAAATTTCACATAAAATTTTTATCATATGCTGATATTGTTTTAAAAGTTTTTCTAATTTTTTTATATAATTCCATTTTTCGTCAAATGTGTATTTTTCTATATTTAAATTGATTTTATCTACATGCACATATTCATTTTTTTTTACATTAATACATTTACTAGCCTCGTTAAAGGTGTAATAAAATTGAAATAATTTATCTGTTATTTTTTGGTTTTCTTTTATAACCTTATTTTTCTTATCACAACTATTATGATCGATGTTAGTTTTGTTATGAAAATTGCTTTTGTATTTATCATTTGAATAATAATCTGTATTATATTCATTTGGCATATAATAAAACTGATCAAAATTAAAAAATATATTTCTATTATTTTTGTATTTGTTTTTTTCCATGTATGTATCATTATCGCAATCACTATTATCATTACTAATGTTGTTATTTTTTATTATGTTTTGCTTTGTTTTTACTTTTTTTTTTTCGCCTTCATTGTCACAATTTTTATGAAAATTCTCATTTTCTACATTTATTTTGGGACATAGAATTGAAGATATTTTATCAGAATTTGTAGATGCTTGTATTATTTGTTTTTTTTCTCGTAGTTCTCTTTCCCGTTTCCTTTGTCTTAAATACCAATGAGCTGTACCAACTAATGAAATAATTGTATCTCTATCTTCAAATATGACATTTTTATCATTCCAAATATTATTTTCAAAAGATTCGATATTATTATATGTATTGAATAGATTATCAATTGCATTGTTAAAATAGTATATACTGTCTTTAGTATTTAGAGTATCCACATTATATTCATCATTTATAGAAGTAGTTGTCAAATTATTAATGTTAGTATATTTATTGTCGAATAAAATATTTTCTTCATAAGTATTTTTACATTCTGCAGATTTTTTAACAAAATGGGATAGTAGTAATAAAAAACTTTTAAAATATCTTGCAATATATAAATCACATTTATCATGACTCATTGTTATAATTGCATAGTCCCAATAAATACAACACTCGTTTAATTCTTTTGAATATATAGAATCATCATAATTACATATATTATCAATAGATAGATAAAACGGATGTGTTTTCCTAAAGTATTCTTTTGCAGATATTTCATGCTCAATATTGTGTTTAATAGTATATGATATTAATTCGTCTGTATATAAATAAAGTAAAGATAATAATTTCCTAAAATAGAATTTCACCATAAATATAATCATTTTAGTATCACTATTATAATAATCATTATCAAAAACATTAATATTGTTTTTTTTTGTTTTTGTCACATTGTCATCATTGTTATTTTTACTATTTTCGGTATAAATATAATCCTTGGAATATGATTCAATTATTTGCAGTATGATTAAACTATTTTTTATGTTCTCTATAAAGAAAAAAATAAAATCTAAAAAAAACTGAGCAACTTTTCGCATTTCATGCGTAAAAGACTTTTTATATGTGTTATACAATGCTAGAGATAAATATATTAAAGCTGTTTGTAGGTGAAAAATTGTGCTTTCATTTGTATTGTCTATTTCATTTACGCTTTTATGATCAAAACCACTATTTTCGAAGTTATTGTTTTCCTTTTCCATATTTTTGCAAAGAAAAGTTTGTTTTATTTTTGCTTTGTTCTCAATAATAATTTTCAACAGATGATACATTTTACCTTTAAATTTTTTTCTATGAACTTTATTTTTTGGATCTTTCATATTAATTAAGAACTGATAGCAAATTGTTAGTATCTCGAAGTAGCTGCAACGTTTTTCTGGATATAAAAATATATCTACCAATTTAAGAAACATTTCTTTGTTATAATTATTGTGGTATTTGTCGTTTTCATTTGATTTTGTATATTTTTTTTTATCATTTTTTTCAATATTTATTTTATCATTTTTTTCAATATTCATTTTATTATTTAAGATGTTCCTATCTAAATATATATATTTGTCTTTAGTAGTATCCCCATATTTTGAAGTATTATATTCTGAACGTTCATTTTCTATTTTTTGTAATATATTAGCATACATGCCACAGTGTGTGTTTCCTGGAAAATAATTATTAAATATTGAATTTAATTTTTCTTTTGATAGATTAAATCTATTAATAATATTTAAGAACAAGAAAAAAAAAACATTATAAGAGCAATTATTAGCCGATGAATTAAGGGACTGTTGTTTTTTTATTGTATATATACAGTCATCACAAAATATATTTTTTATTTTTAAAAATATTAAATTTATATAATATAATAATATTTTTATAAAATAGGAATTCATTCTTTTACATTTATAAGTAAACAATCTATTATTTATATAATTATTTAAATATGTTATATTTTTATCAAATTCATAATTTAAATACAAATAATTTAAAACTGACATATCGTTTAATTTAAATGATTTGTCTGATGCTATAAAATCACTAAAGTAATGGCAATTACCCTCACCATTTTTATTTTTTTCTTCATATTTTGTTGGTTTAATATTGTCTACTTTTTTCATTTTATCATGACTTTTATTATTGCTAATTATCCTTTGGGACCCATTTTTACCAAAGTGATTATTAAAATATACGCAATCCTTCTCAATATTCTTGATTTTAAGTTTGTTCATATCTTTAACTGCATACGTGGTTACAATGTGTGCTATTTTATCCTCGTTGTCAATTATGGAGTTAAATAAATCAGTGTCGTTGTTATTCATAAGGAATAAATTTTCCCAAAAAAAATTAAAAAATATTCGTTTTTCCTTCTTTTTATCTTTACAATTGTTAAAGCATTTTAATATATTTTCAACAAAGTTATTTCCTTCCACATTGTAATTATTATCAGTGCATGTGGTATTTAATTTTTCTTTGTTTCCTATTTGTTTATCTTGTTCTTCTTTTGTTTTTTCATAATATGCAAATGTCCTTTTTCCGAGTTTTTCATTATTACTTTCATCTTTATCGATTATATTAAAATTATCAACAGATTTTTCGGAAACGTAATCATTTTTTCTAGTATTGCTCAGTTTTTTATTACTACCTATGTAATGATTTGTTTGTCTTTTTTTAAATACAAATAAAGAATAAATATGTAAAATTTCTCGCTTATATTTTATGGAAAAAATATTCATATGATCAGGATTTTTTAATAAAAATTTTAAATAGTCGAGAAACCTAGTTAATAAATTTTTATATTCATATACATTTTTTTTAGTTAAATATGTATTTATAGGAGTTTTATTATAATTAATATTATAAAAATCTTGATCTTCATAAGTTTTTAAATCCTTTACATTTGTTATTTCCCTTTCATTTTCATCACATCCAGATTCTATGTCCTGATTAATATTATTATTTTTTCCATATATAGCTAGATCGTTATTTAAATTTTCGAAAAACATTTCTTCTTGTGTTAACAACTCAATCCTTTCTTTACCACTAGCTAAGATAATATTCGATAATAAATAATAATTATGAATAATTTCGGGATAGTATATTAAACTACACACAAATAGTACTCCCTTTTTTAAATAGTCATAACTAAGAAAAAAGTTGTTTATTTTATACAAAATTTTTGATAATTTTTTATAGTAAGTATTTATGAATTTTATTTTACTAAAAATGTCTTTGTTTAAAAACATATTACAATAAAGCTTTTTCATCGACTTTAGGATATTACAACTACTATTATTATTGTTTTTTTTTGAATCATTTTTTTTTTTTTTTTTTTTTACATCTTTAAACTTATCAATACTTTCACCATCAAATTCATATACTGGACGCTCAAAGGTAAGAGACATAAAAGTGCAAGATACATTAAATATGGTAAAATAATTTACCATTGAAAATTTCATCATTGATATAATTGAAATTATATGAGAATTACTATATATAGGAAGACTTAAATATTTTTTTTTTTTTTTGTATAAATATTTTATAACATTAAAATATAAACAAATATTATTTTGGACAAATTCCATTAAATTGTCTTGATATTTTTGCTCTATAATTTTTAAGCTTTTTATACAACCTTTTATCCCATTTTTATCGTAATAATCCAAAAACAAATATTTTGAATATATATTATCATTTCCTTCACAATTTGTATTTTTCTTATCTAAGTTACCATTTTTATATTTATTCTCTGTTTCATTCTCATGATAACATGTAATCATATTATTGTTCATTTTATCTTGTTCATTTTTTGTGTATATGTATCTGGAATCATTGCTTTGATCATTAAATTTGTCATCATACAACTGTGTCATGTCTTTATTATGATATTTCATAGTAGTATTGCTTTCTTTTGAATATTTTCCATTTATCGCATCAGTATATTTGGAATTTAATCCCAAACTTTGTATTTTTTTTTCTAAATTATTTTTTGCTGATGCCTCTTTTTTGTTCGTCCTCTGTTTTAGCATTGTCTTATAAGAGCTGCTCTTGACATAGGCCTCAAATTTCAAATTGATCAAGTCCAAATGGAAATGATCAATAAATAAATTGGAGACATGTAATTGATCATCACAATATTTTTTACAAAAACTTTTCACATATTCACTAAAATCGACATAATAAAGATAAAGAATATTTGCAGAGTTTAAAAAAAATAAATTCCATTTATTTTTATATAAATTTTCAAAGCAAATAAATGTTATATAAAATATAGATGTACACATAATTAACTGTTGCATATAATTGTGTAGATTATTATATATCTCTTTAATATTATTGTCATTTATATTTTCTGTAATTTTTTTATATACAATATCTAGTATATATGTTCTTTTATTCGTTAATACATGTTCAATTTTCTTATCTTTCGTATTAATATTGTTTTTATCCATATTTATTATACTATTTCTATTATATTTGCTCTTTCTTTTTTTCGTGTTAATACTGTTTTCATTTGAGTTTATTTTCCTTTTTTCCTCATCTTGACCATGATAATATAATCCAAAAAATTCTTTATAATCATTTTCATTCTTATCAAATTGATTGGACGGAGTTTTTTCGCTAAATATATAAACTAGCCAAATTTTCGATGTGAAAATAATGCACAATATCAAAAGATGTATGCAATATTTATACATTTTATACATATATGTTATTTGGTATATTTCTCCAAAATACGCAATTATTTCTATATCTATTTTTGTTACAATATGATTGGCAATATTTGAATTATTATAAATGTCCCCATAATATTCATCGTATATATTGTTAAAAATTTCAAAAATCAGATATATATTTTTTTTTAAATCTTTTACTTTAAATAATTTGAAAAATATTTCTGAATCACTTTTTTTCTCGTTTAATTTTATCTCTCTATTATCAAGCGTATTATCATAAGAGTGTGGTGATTGATTAATCGATTCTGAGACAGAAGAATCTGATGATGAATTGAAAAAAGATGAACCAGATGAAGAAGATGAATAATTTGGAGTACGAGTAGTTTGATTAAATAATGGAAGATCGTTTTCTCTGTCAAAAAGTTTGCTATAAAATAATTTATATTTTTTTTGAAACATATTCATAATGTAATAAATAGACAGTTTTTTTTTAATTATAATATGGTCATCAAAATAAAAATATAAAATTATATAATAAAGACTTAAAATATAATTATAAACATATTTATTTAGCTTTGTATATATTTTTTTTAAAGACAATAAATAATTTTTATTAATAATTAATAAAGTACTAAAAATATCGTCTTTTTTAATATTTCCAATATATTTTTCCATTTCATTGTAATTAGGGTGATATAACTTCAATTTAAAATTATATATGCCACATAAAAAATAATCCTTTTCATCATCAAAATTTTCATCTTTATTTATAGTTTTGTTTAAATGGTGCAATGTTTTTTTATTATCCAATATTTTTTTTTTGTATTTGCCCACATCCTTATTCTCATCTATAAGAGAAGTATTGTCACTAGACCATCCACGATCAGTTGTGTAGTCTAAATTAGAATCATTTTCATTCATAAGTTTTATATATTTTTTACTAAACTTTTCTCTCAATACATTATTCAGATCAAAAATATAAAAAATATCATTATTTTCTTTAATCCGATCCCTTTTTTCGTTATGTTTTCTACACATTCCATTTGTTTCAACTGAATATGTAGCATCTGAGTTTTTACAAATGGAATTGTTGTGAATTTTGCCACTATTGGGCCAGACAAAAATGTAGTAATATAACTTATATAAATGATAGACATTGTTAAGATAAGAAAATCTTTTTAGCGATTCAATATTATTGTAAATATAATTATAAAACATTTCTGCCTTTATTACATAGTAGCAATTTTTTAGGATCTTTTTATAGATGTCATATATATCTATGCATCCTATAATTTCTAAAATGAACTCTAAAAACACATAATCTAAGTCTTTTGAAACGTTTTTATATTCTACTGAAATACTAGTAGATTTAGAATCATTAGTATTATCAGAATTGCTTAGATCTTCATTTTCGTTCAAAATTGTTTTATAAGAATAGGATATCGCATTATTTTTGCTATTATGGTTAATTTTTATTGAAGGTATTTGCTTTGTTTTTTCACTAATTTCATTACTATATTTACTATCTTCATATTTGTCGTCAACACATTTTTTATCATTTCCTTTTTCCTGTCCTTTAAATTCAAAGAAATCAAAAAAATCTCTATTATTTTTAAATTTAGTAAAATAATCATTCGTAGCATTACGCTTAAATATAATTTCATATTTTTGAGCATATATATTTTTAAAAAACATAACATAGCAGCAATATCTCGAAAATATGAAATTTATGTGGACATATGTAATGAGCAATTCGTCAATATCCATAAGAATAATATGTTTTTTTTTATCTTTTTGAATTTTTTCCTTTTTTATATTTCTGTCAGTTTTTTCTATGGTTTTATCTATATCTTGAATTTTGTATGGAGAAACATCGATACTACTTCCCTTCATTACACCCTTATCTTTATATAAGTATGTTCTTAACTTGTTTAATATATGCTCGTCCTGATTTGGATAAGTAATATCATTTTCAAAATTATATATATTAAATTCCAAATTATGTGAACTTTTGATTAAATTCAAGATATCTATACATACTTTGTTATAAAAAAATGTTAAGAATTTAAAAAAAAATATAAAATTATGAGTAACATATTTTGACAAATTATCATATAATATTGCAAAAAGCAACGTATTTATATGTATTGATAACAAATTGTTAATCATTGTCATTTTTGTGTGTGTGTGTGTATTTGTTTGATTACCACTTTGTTCATTATTATAAAATTGGTAATCAATTTTTGATATACTATCAAAATAAAATATATATTTCCAATAATTATGGTTAATAAAATTTATATAAAATTCATTATAATTTAATTTCATAGATTCATCATCTGTACTTTTTTCTTTTACATAAGATAAGTGTTTCTTAATTTTTTTATTTAAAAGACATATTTTTGCTTTTGTATAAATAGATAAAAGATGTTTAATAACCATACAACAATGTGGATTTATTTTGTTATTGCATATATTCATTTGTTGGTAATAATTATAAATATATGAAATAGACGACCTTAAATATTCTTTTGTGTTATAATCGCATTTTCTAATGATATTATTAAACAAATTATTAACAATTAATATTATTTTTTTATATTTTCTTTTATCAAAATAATAATATATGATCATATCTAAAATAATAAACAGAAGGTCAATATGAGGTATGTAATAATTGTTCAAATACGTATTCCTATAAATACTTGTGTTATTCTTTTCGTTATTAATATTATTACAAGCCTGATCCCCCTTATCTTCATCTGCATAATTCGAAAAATCATTTCGTGGTGTTACATGCATAGCACTATCATCAATAAAGCTAAACTGCTCATTTGCATTTTTATAATTACTACGCCTAGGTGTCATTTCGTTATTATTTTCATAATAATTTTGTTGGTCATTTTTATTAACACTAGTAAATAAATTTTCATTATTGTTGAATAAGACATTTATTTTTGAAGGAGTTATTGAAAGTTTTTCAGGATCTTTATCTAGATTGCTATTATAAAATAAATAATCATTATTTGTTTTCCGTTTTTTTTTTTTTTCTTTTTCTTTTTCTGTTTCTGAATCTTCATTATTTAAAAATACAGGAACTAATCCTCCCATACTTATTCGCTTTTTTTTGTTACTAACACTTAAGTTGTTAAAATTTGAAATATCGTGTATATTCTTATTTATTTTATCAGAATATAAATTGTTTGGACATGTGGTTTTCCTTATGCTGAATTGTTTATTATCATCCACATTCGATGTGAATTCATCTCTATTTTCATAATTTGAAGCGTTTTTCAAAAATTTCATTGGACTAACAGAATTTATATTTATTTTTTCATCATCAAATGGATTATTATCAATATTTTGTATAGGAGGAGAATTTTCGTTAATTAGAAATTCATAAAAGTCATATAACTTAATTGATGTGTAAGTATTAATAGGATTAAATGGTAAACTTATAAATTTGAAATAAACGAATTTTAATATATTTAATATAAAATAGTATCCATTACGTTTTTTAATAAATTGTATAATTTTAATTGTAGTATTATAAAATAATTCAAAAAATGTATATTTCATTTTGTTTAATACTTCTATTGGTATTTCTAAATACATTTCCCATATCGATATTACATTAATAACAAATAAAAGAGCATTTAAATATAAAGTTTCTGTAAATTCATCTTTATCTGATAAAAACATATCTTCACATGAATCATGATCCCTATCTTTTAATATTTCATATATATCTTCAAGATATAAATGTGAATATATAGAATTGGTAGCAGAACTAACTGTTTTCGTGCCACCATCATTATCGGTGTTTTTGTTCTCGATACCTTTTCCTTTCATAATACTGTTTTTTTCTGTTTTTCTTAGCTTGTTTGTGCTAAAATGCAAAATATTTTTATGTTTTTTTAATTTTTCCACATCTTGATTTAATACAAAATTGATATATTTTTCAAATATGCTATAAGACAAAAATATTAAAGATGAGTTGCACATTTGTTTTAAAATATCATCATATCCCAATTTAACACAAACATATGAAAATATACTTATATTTAAAAAGTTAAGTTTTAAAAAATTCGAAAAAATATTCTTACAAATATATATATTGAAATTTGGATCATATTCTTCATATTTTTTGAAATATTCATAAATACTATCAGATATTATTATACATCTTTTGACGGATAAAATAATGCTATGACACACATTTAGAAAATCGATATTTATTTTTTTCAAAATATTTTTATCGATTCTAAATAGAGAATTTTCGAGAAGAAGCATATCACGTTTATATCTTATATTTTCTTCCATATTACCAAAATTTTCTGAACTATATATGTTTTCATTAGAAATACTATCATCACTGTTACTTTCACTACTTGTTTTTTTATTATCATCACTATTGTTCGAATCGCTATATGCATCCCCTCTGTTTGTTTTATAGGAACATTTTCGGAATAAATCATTTTCATCGCTTTCAATTTTTTCTTTGAAAGGGTTGTTTTCTTTATACAAATAGTCTTCATCATTTTGAAAAATACTACTACGATAATTATGTTTATTAGACACATTTTTAAGTGTGATTTCTGATTTTATAGATTTATTAAATCTGCTTTGATTCTGTTCACACTCACTTATGCGTCCCTCTTTGTTTTCACTTCTTTTTCTATTTTTTGTTTTTTCTTTGTATTTTTTCTTTTTCTCTTCATCTTCATGCATTTCATCCTTCAGAATGATATATTTTAATGGGGAATGATAAGGTTTCATAATTTTAATCAGTTTTTTACTTTTATATTTTTTGGGGCCTTTCAAATTTGCTATATATTTTTTTAAGACCAAATCATTTTGATTTTCTTCATAATGTATATTAAGTAAAAAGGAAACAAATCGGATAAAATTCTCATTATTTTTATTTATAGTATATATATATTTTCTGTATATATTTTTGTCCTTTTCCATCAAAATTTTTATAATATCCAAATTAGAGTAAAACATATTTATCTTATTTAATTTTATAATAAAACAAGCATATAAATTACATACATTTATGTAATCTTCTGGAATATTCTTTTTAGAGCTATTTCTAATATTTTCTTCGATTGAAGGAATATTATCTTTTGTTTGTTCTTGAACAAATTCATCTATTGTTAATGAAATATATAAGCATTCCTGTACTTTTTGATAAACTTTTTCTAGTAATACAAAAGAGTATTTTAATTTGTTCTTATGGTCTATATTAGTATATTCTTTTTTATTCACATTTTTTTTATCCATAGCTCCCTTATTGGTATTGTTTTCCCCACCATTTTCCAATTCATTTTTATCGATATACAATTTCTTAAAATATTTATACACACATGAAATGAGGTATATAAGACTCAAGTTACTTTCATTATTAACCAAAATATATTTTTTTTTATCATTATTTGAATTACATATTAATTTTGATATCATATAAAATACGTATGAAATAGCTTTATACACTATTTCATATGTTATTGATTTTGAGTATCTTAAACTGTTAATAAAAGATATTGCAAATTTTAGCAATTCTTTAAAATATATTTGAGATATAAATGTAAAATTATATTCTTTTTTTTTTACAAACTCTTCAGACTGTTCAATACTGTTTGCATATTTTAATGTTTGGTTTTCATCAAACAAAAAAAAACTAAAAGTCAACTTAAAAATTTTTAATGTATAATTTACATTTTTCACATTTGAACAAAATGCTTTTCGTAATTCATCAAACATAATACTCCATAATATTTTTTTAGTATTTTTATTAACATTTAAAAAAACACAATCATTGACTAAATTTTCTTTGTTGTATTCTCCAACTAACTTGGGACCCAAAGACTTGTAAACATTGTCCATATCTTTATCAGATTTGCCTGATACAATTTGTGTGCCTTTCAAAACTTCATTTGTTGTGTTTTTTTTTTCCAGAATTTCAAGATATGAAAGTATTTCGTAAATATGAAAATAAATCAAAAAATTATCTAAATTAAATATATTTAGACACGGTAAAAATGTATTAATATCGTAGAATGTTATTTTAAAAAATAATTGAACAAAGTTTAAAAATATATTATAGGCACTATTAATTGAAAGAGCATTAAACCCTAATATATTATTATATTTATTTTTTATATTGTCATGTTTTAATAGTAAAGAATATGATTTTTTATTATTAGACGTTTTTCCATTTTTTTCAATATTATGAGTATTATAACTATTTCCATTCAATATATTTTTGTCATTTTTGTCATTTTTGCCATTTTCATCAAAGTAACCTATCCATAAATAATTATATAAACTACTTTCTGCTTGTATATTAGAGGAATCATCCCCTTTCGAAATTTTATTTATTTTTGAAGCATCATTATTATTTACTTCTTTATTATTGTCTATGTGGGTGTTATTATCTGTACCTATATTACTAATTACACTTGTCTTGTTAAATTTAATAAAATTATATTTTTTTAAAATGCTAATAATATTATTATTTTCTAATAAAATTATTTTATTTAAATTTGATATAACGACTTTTATTAAGGAGCTTGCAGATTCCTCACTTATGTCCTTTGTCAAAAATTGTATTTTTAATTTAGCTTTAATATTGAAAAAAATTTGTACACCATATATATTTAAAAAATACGAAAATTTAAGGATTTTCAAATTAAATAATAGTTCTGCAAACTTAAAATGATAATAAAAAACTAAAGCCAATTTATCATTATTTGATAAAAACATCCAAAAATATGTAATATATCTCAAAATAAGATATAAAAAATTTACATATTTTATATTATGACTTATATTTATCTTATTGTGAACATATTCAAACATATAAAATAAATATTTGTGGATATTTTTTTTATCTTTATGCTTTTCTAAAATCTCATTATAACTTAACTTTTCTATATGACTTTCTTTCCCATATATCTCATAAAATGGCGCATATACATTTTTATTCACATTATCTCCAAATTTATATGGCTCATTATCTATATTTTTTAGTACATGTGATATTAGCTTCTCTAGCCGCCCATTAAAATTTAGTTCCTCTTTAATCATCTTTTTATATCAATAATTTTATTATTGTCTTGTTATTCTACTCGACTTTTTACAATTTTTTGGTTGGATATATATAATTTAACTTTTTTTATCCCATTTAAAGCTTGGTTATTTTATTTCTTTTTCTTGAACTTAATTATGACTTTGCATATAGGCATTATGTGTAATGCTTTATTATATCCCTTTTCGCTGCTTCTATTATTATCTCGCTATTATTTTATTGTTATTCATTACTATTTATTATTAATATTTTATTAATTATGTCTAATAAATGAATTATTTTTTAAGAGTTAATTCTTTTAAAATAGCCTATTTGGCAGGTTAAAAGGAAAAACATAATTCATTGTACTAATCGTATATATAATTTAATTTTTATCTAATTAAAAAAAATATATAATTTGCTAGCATTGTATTTAACTATTCCCTCTCATATATATGTTTATAATTGTTTAATTATTTATTAAATTATTTATATTTATTATATACATATTATATATACATCATCTATGTCTTATTTTAACAAGATAGAAAATGATCCAAACGGAATAAAAAGTATTTTTTTAAATAAATAAAATAAGCCAGTATAAACAAATCTTGAAAAATATATATGCCAAAAAAATATTAAAAAAATATATAAAAATACAATAAAATGATAGTGATGTGTTAAACATTAAAAAAAATAATAGGTGGAAAATATTTCTATCGTTGATATAAAAAAGCAATGATTAATTTTCTATTAGGCTAATGTGCCTTTTTCATTTTTAAATGGTTTTACAAAACATTATCACTTCACATACACACTATAAAAATAAATCAGTAATAGAATAAAGTGTAAGAAATAAAAATGGTAACATAAAACACTTTCCAAAAACTTAATGATGTTATTACTTTTTTGTGTTTGCATTTTTCGAAAGTGTACTAGTTTACCAAATTAAAAAGTGCTATTCGGGTGAACAAAGTTCAAGAGAGAAATAATAAATAAATAACATACATACATATCAAATTAATTGTAACTATTCAAATGATGTATGGATATGCATTATATTAAAATGAGCATATCATATATATATATATAATAAATACTTGTTAAATGATAAAAATAATATATGTAAAATAATATTTAAAGGAATAATAAAAATTGCCACAATTTTTAAAGCTATAATTAATAGCGAATTTATTTCATATTTTAAAGGGAATATTAATTCCACAAAAAATCATGCACGTTTTGTTCACAAAATATATTAAGCACATTTTCAACAGTTGGATGTTTTATTTTTTCATCTTGGAAACATTTAATTATGGTTGTTTTAAAGAATGTATAATTTGTATTATAATAGCTAAATTAATACTGAAATTATAATATAGTTATATTATAAAAAATAATTTAAAATAGTATAAAATAATTCTACACTTACTCAGAACAATACCAAATTTATAAATCTAAATAATTTTAAAAATATAAATGAACAGGAAACATAATATACATATTATTTTGCAAAATATATAAATAAAACAGGAAAATGATAAAAATATATTTCTATATTATGAGCTTTATATTTTTAAGTTAAAAATGGGAAAGTTTTGCAGTAGTTTTAAATTTATATACAAAAAATTTAATAAAAAAAATACATTTTCAACTATATACCACTAATAACATATGGACAATAGTAAATTCCCTTATCACAAAGCCATACAACACACATATCCAATAATTTACTGATGCACTCCAATTTATAAAAATGATTCATGTTGATATTGTCTATATAAATTCATATATGTGTGTATGTGTAAGTATAAGTATATCTGTGTAAATATACCCATACATGTATAGATATTTATGAGAATATATTCTCTGTATTTATATATGGTAATTAATATTATTCAGGTTCCAAAATTTTCTAAAAAAATGTTCTAAATGGATCATATGATTTCCTTTTAAATTCTACAATTTTTTATGACCTCTTAATTCAATTACATTTTAATACAAGTATTTGTTTTTCTCACTTAACAAAAGTTGCGTTGATCTTTTTGTGTCGAAAAAAATGGAAGAAACGATTTCTATAATGGATTTACTTATCATTTTTTTCCCTTTTCTTTTGGATAAAATTTTTGCTGGTGTTAAAAGCTGTATAGCATATCTCAAAGAACAGCTCATGCCTGAAATAAAAATTAATTGATCAAATTAATATGTAAAAATGAACTAATCATATAATAGATTGATATTTGGATTGTAAAAAAAATATCAAATGATAATATTCGCTTTATTATTATTTTCTTGAGTCTACCTATGTCGGCTAAATAATTTAAGGCTTCATTTTCAATTTTTATATTTTCAAATTTACATCTTAATTTTAAAACCTTAAATTAAAAGTATAATAAGTAAAAAAACGAAAAAATATATTTTTTTGGAAAAGGATCAAAATATAAATCATATAATTATAATGGTCAAAAAAATCTAAAATAGATGCATATATTTATATCCTGTGTTAATGCCAATGTTCCCATACCTGTAATATCTCTTCTTTGTTATATAACATCGTCTTCACGATAATTATTCTATCGAGTAAATCAACAGGTATTCCATGCGCAGATATTATATTTGTACCTGTTCAAATCAAATATGTATGAGTGTTAGAATACGTATATACACATATATAAGAATAATACACAATCATATTTTGCATAAGTGGTTATGTTTCCATAGACTAATTTTTATATAAAACTAGTTATGGCATAAAATAAAAATGAATCAAACCTTTTATATTGCAGATTCCCCTATTTGTTGCTAAAATAACAATGGGCGCTAAATTTGATTCTAGTGTTCGGTTTAAATACGTGAAACACTCGATATCTAACATATGCACCTGTATATAAGTTGTAAAAAAAATTATATACATCAAAGTAGGTATTCTAAGAATGTATATCAATTTCATGATATAATTCATTCAATAATATGTATATTTATTTCAAAAAAATGTGTTACATATATGATAATAAAGTTTATGAAAAAAAAATTTGAGTAATGTACCTCATCAATAAATAAGACACCAGGAACAATTTGTGCAATTCCTTGATCAACATATTTATAAACAATTTTATTTATTTCATTTCGTAATTTATCTGTTATTTCTGTCTTTTTACATTTAGCGTTTTGAAAAAAGTTAAGTATATTATCTTTGGGCTGAACATTAGATATATCTAAGTCGTATAATGTAACATTTTGTATGATATTTTTTTTTTTATGAACATTTCCCTTAGGTAAATCAACAAATGTGTCTGTTTCTATATCAAACATATCTTGATACAAACTACATCTACCTACCCTTTTAACTAATCCACTATGTGATTCTATATATATAACATCTTTTTCTTGTATTTTCTCTTTTAATATATTTTCATATATAGAAGAATGTATTTTTATTTTTTTTTGTTCTTTTAAAGTTTTCAAAGTAATATGTACGTAAGATATTTTCTTTTCGTCATATGTATCATCATAAAATGGTTCTAATTTTACAACTTCTCCTTCAAATACTTCTTTGATTTCTTTTATTTTTACACCAATACTTTTTCTTATATATTGTGTTAAAATTTCAGTTTTTTTAACCTCACAAGAATATACTTGAGATGCATTAAATATACAAAAAGGAATAGCCTCTTCGCTAATCTCTTTACTTATTGCAATAGCAATAGCTGTTTTCCCACTTCCACTAGGCCCAGCCAATAATAAGCATTTACAAATATTTTTCTCTTTTATTAAGTTTATAAATATTCCTGCTGCTTCTCTAGCTTTTTTTTGACCAACCATACCTTTGCAATTATATAAATTTTTTATTTTATCTTTACCTTCTTCACCTTCATTACTTGATGTATCAATATTATTATCTCCATTCATATTACATATTTCATTGTATTGATTGTCATGTATATTTTCGCCATTTGTGAGATTACCATTTTGTTCGCTTTTTTCATATATCTTTTGAGGTTCATCTAAATCAGCATCATGCACAAATCCGTCCTCATCTAAACCCAAGCCACTAATATGGCTATGGAGACTTATTCTCTCTTTTTCTTTGTTGGACTCGATTATATTCATGGGAATAAAGATATTAAAAGATAAGATAAATTAATAGACGCCAAAACTAGCGATAAAAGGTGAAAAAGGTATGTTTTTCTAGTATATATTAAAATAAGAAATATTTACTTTAAATTCGTTTTCTTCTAAGTAGACAAAAACACATACATTTCACATGTCAGGTATGCATTTATTATCATAAAATGGATAAATTTATTAATGTACTTAAACATTAAATTAGTAATAAAAATTAAAAGGGCTTTGTAAAATAAAATAGACCATATTATTATTTTCCTATTTACAAAATAAAGAGTATGAAAAAAATATTTTCTTTTCATTCCCGTTAGTTTACTATATAATTAAGATGTGACATGTTAATATTTGACTGTCCTTTGAGAAA
Source organism: Plasmodium yoelii (assembly GCF_900002385.2). Taxonomy (NCBI): domain Eukaryota; phylum Apicomplexa; class Aconoidasida; order Haemosporida; family Plasmodiidae; genus Plasmodium; species Plasmodium yoelii. The sequence goes on along the minus strand of NC_036186.2, from coordinate 1,183,523 downwards.
TTTATTTAAAAATATATATTATACATTCCTTATTTAAATATTGAAGGTGTACACCTTTTTATAGGTGTACTCTTTATAACATTTTTTTTCATGGAAAATTTGTGGTCGACAAAAAAAAGGATATTGCACGATATGTGTAATATATTCTTATAAAAAGAACCCATTATCGTACTGCAATGAATATATATATAATGAGAAAAAATTGCATATATCGGTGCAAAAAGATATTTACGGGGAAATAATAATGGTTTTTTTTAGCACATAGGAATAGTGTTTTATTTATGTTATAAGAGTACTAAAATATTCACCATTTTAATAAAAATTACAAATATAAACAAAATCACAAACGTTATAAACAAAAATAAATATATATGTGTGGTAATAAACAATTGGAAAACAAAAGAATGTAACATATATATTCTCTTTTTATGCGACATCATCTATGGATAAGTGAACCTTCGTGCGCTTTTTAATATTATAAATATATCCCAAAACTGCGTATATATATAAGAAAAGAAAACATTGACATATATAAAGAATTATAATTAATAGAATATTATTACATTTTTTAATATTACTGTGTAATAACTTTATGTCCTTCGAAAAAAATCTTAACCCGGTAGTGCATAAATTTTCACCTAATATAAGATAATTCAATTTGCACCTAAAAAAAGAGAACAAAACAAGAAAACAAATAAAATATAAAAATTCATATTTGAATAATCTAAATCAAAAAATATACTTAAGAGACCAAAATATATACTTAAATATCAGATGTGCATTTAAAATTTTTTTTAAATAAAAAATAAAATTTATACAACACATATTGCTAAACGATATGCATATTTCGTTTTTTATTTTTGTACCTTTTAGAATGAACGAAATGTAAAATTACGTATGCTTTAATTAAGTTTTCAAAATAAAAGTAACACATAAATTCATCAAATAATGCAAAGGTATTGCTTGAAATTTCGTTCGTATTTATTATTTTGAAGTTGTAATGCAACAAATAAGAAGGTATATATTTATTTTGCTTATCATAAATTTTTGTGAAAATATAATTCCGAACTACTTGTTTTCTAAGGCTAAAAAAAAGCGCTAATTCACTAAAAGAAACGTAATCTTTAAACCTAAAAACGTATCAATTAAAATAGACATAAATAAATACAAATACCACATTATTAATTTCATACGAATCATGGAATATTAATTATTCCTCTTTAAGAGAACAAACAGTGATGTTATTTTTAATACGCTAATAATTCATTATTAATGATATCGAAAAAAGTTGTATATTGTGTCAATTATTAATGTATGCTACTACTTTATTCGTAAAATTGCATATGCGTATATAATGGATTGTCTTTCTAACTAAACTAATTTATATATTTTTTTCATATAATACAAAGTAATATGCCTATGGAATTATATGTAATACTATTTAATGATAGAGTTGCCTAAAGAATGCGTTTTGCATATATCATACTTCTTGTAACTCAGAGACAGCAATGATAGAATGTAATATATATCAGGGTGGTAGTTGTATATGCGATAAGCCTTGAATAGCGAATTAAAGGTTTTATTGGGAATGTTATTCACAAAATAATAATATGACAATAATATATATGAATGAATATTATTAAAAAATAGTTTATTAAGATTTTTACAATGAACTATAATTTGATGAGCTTTTTGAGTTAACTGTAGGGAGTATATTAAATTAGACAAGGAATAAAAATATAGATCCGAAAATATATTTGAATAAGTATCAATAATATATTTATATATTTGTATAGATCTTTCTATTTTATTAAAATACAATAGTAAAGACGCATTGCAAAATAAAAAGTAAATATATTTATTTAATTTTTTTAATTCCATAGCCAATTTTTTAATACAGCTAATTTTATTTAATAAATAAGCTGAATTGACAAAAAAGGTTATTACACAAGAGTCATATATTTGATCCATTAATAACAGTTTACATAAGCTATAACACATAGAATAATTACGTTCATAAAAACTTCTTTTTATATTTATTATAATATATATTTTTGAATATAAAAAGACCCTTGGAAAATATTTAGAGAATATATTTTTTGTTAAATATATATATATATCATAGAGTGTTATTTTATTATATATTGAATTGTATAAAATCACTTTTTTAAAAATTAAAATATTAGAATAATTTTTTGTGTGGAACATATCAGTTCCATTAAAAATATTTGATACTTCAAAATACTTTTTCTCGAAATCACTCATATTTTTTTCACACTTGTTTTTTTCTATATACTCTCTGCATTGGCTCGATTTCTGAATAGTATTACTTAAAATATAACTATTATCTATTTGATTATTTTCGGTGTCGTTGTTGCAATCTTTTTCTAGTATTGTTTTTACATTATCATTATATGTATTTATAGAACTATGGTTTTCAATAACTCGATGTTCATTTCTACAGCTATTGACATTCGATATATTAATTTTATTTAATTTATTATCATAATTAATGGAATTTCTTGACATTCTGCAACTACTTTTACATTTATTTCTACTTATTTTTTTATTTTTGTGTTTTGCTTTTGTTACACTTTCAATAAGGAAGAGAAAGTGATAAAAAACTTTACTATTGTGAAATTGATACTTAACAGAGTATAAAATAAACAAGAGAAAATATTTTAGCCATTTTACTTTTTTGCTATATTTGGCTAGTAAAATTAAGTATATTTCATCCTTTAAAGATAGTAAAGACAATCCAAATAATTTAAGAATGATTTGAGGATATATTGGGCATTTTAAAAATAATAAAATAGAATATTTTAAAGAATGATTATATAAACCTTTTAATTCATATAAATCAATAATTACCTGCAATAAATAATAGCAATTATTCTTTATCAATTTTTTTTTATTGAGCTTATTTATAAACTTTACACCCTTATTTAAACAATTTTTATTTTTTATTTCGAGTAGAGATTTTATTTTTATATAAGCTATGTAATTTATACATTTAATTTTTTGGAAATATTTTTTATTTTTTATCAATTTTATTTGTTTACTTTTTTTGTTGTTATGTTCATAATCTGACTCTTTTGTTTTTACCCCTTGGAAAGTTTTACATAAAAATTGCTTTTCATCCGTTACATTAGTATAGTTATCATCAGATATATTTATGGCGTTTATGCAATCATATATTTTATGAATAGAGCTATTCGAATGCATAAATGCTTGGTGAATATTGTTATTATGACCTACTTTTTTTTTATTTGTTTTATTATAACTTTTTTTTGTGTCTTTTTCTGGGCATGGGAATACCCATAATTTTTTATGTATACGTAGCAAATTCAATAGTTCAACATATTTTTTTTTTAAGAATAATGATTCGATTAAATAAATAAAATTTGTTAAATTAGGTTGCTTGTAGAATAATATTTTACTAATAAATTCCATTTTATTATATAAAAAGTATTTTCGAGAATATATATACATAGTTTCCAAATATGCATAATATACATCATTGTGCTTGTCATTTTGTAGGTGTTCATTTTTGATTTTATCTTTTTCAAAGTCTAATATATTACTATTTTCATAATTCTCACAATTTGTTATTTTTGAATAGTCCCCTACTTTGTCTAAATATGCAATTTGATTATTATTATTATTATTAATATCTCTTGTTGTCTCTTTGTTTTTTATATTTTCTATTTTTGTGTCTACTTTTGCTTTTTCATCATCTTTACTATATGTATTATTGTTTATTACGTTATTTTGGTCTTTACATGTTTTCGAAATTTCAATATCATGTTTATTTTGTTCATAATTTGTTTCTTGGGTCTTATCTGCACCTTTTGTGCTATTGACGTTTTTAAAATATCTTAAAATGTTTTCTGTATGTTCAAAAAAAATTCCCTTTTTATTATTTAATTGTTTATCACTTTTTTTTATAGCATGTATTTTGGTCTTAACATTATTATTTATAGGAACATTATTTTTATCAGACACGGTATCGCTTTTGCCAAATTCGATTAAAAATTTATCTTTATTAATTTCAGTTTTTTTATTCTTTTCTTTTAAACCAAATATGTTAGACAATTTTATATTCGATTGATCAATGCTTATATAATTATTTCTGCCATTAAACTTTTTTTTTATTTTATTATTACTTACTTTTTTGGCTTTGTTAACATATTTGTATAAATTATTAATAGCAACATTTCTATTTACACTACCAATAGAAAGATTAGATTTAGGAGTATAAAATTCAATTTCCGAATTTTTTTTTTTTTTATTTAAATTTTGCTCCTTTTCTTTCGACGACATTTTTAATTCATATTGCAACTTTGAAATTTTATTTTTAATTATTTTTTTTATTCTTATCTACAGTACTTAATCATATTGTGTATATATGTCTATATTATGTACACATATATTCAATATGAACTTTATTTCAATACACAAAAAATTATTATACAAGTGGCAAGAATTCATAACTAAAGAATATTTCAAATAGACTAAGAAAATGTGCAAATGCTTGTATTATTAGCATATTCTTATATGCTGAAAATGATATAAAAATGTGTTTATATAGATATAATAATATATTTATATATTTTTATTATAAATAATAATATATACGCATTTTTTTTATTCCATAATATGATATATTAATATATATTATTTTATTAATTATTTTGATTATGTTTCTATTCCCCGCCCTTTATTTTAATACATAAAAAAACATCGAACTGCTATAGGAATTTCAATGTATGCATATAAACCAATTTTGGCATACATTTGGATGATTTCGCTATTTTATTTTTTATTATTGTCTCATGTACGTATATATTTAATTCATTTAGGTAGGTATTTTATATAATATTTTTTATGTGATTCTATATTTCTTACTTTATTTGATTTATTTAGTATATAATAATAAAAGTAATGAATTTATACTACAAAAAATATTACTCATATAACATTATTTCTTTTTTAATTTATATATATATTATATAACATCATTAACAAAAATAAACCGGCATCATGTAAAAAGGGAAATATATTTCTTAGCAATTTACATATAAACTTCATAATTCTGTGCATTAGAAAACGAGCATATATATAGCATGTATTTACAGGAATGTATATACTTTATGTGTATAAACACATATTTAGACGATTAGATAATATAATCCATTACTATGAAAATTGCTGATAAATTTGAAATAAACATATATATGTTTACAACGTTCTTATGATTTGTTCCATTCAGGATATAATGAAGTAACAATTTCAACATATTTTGCTTTGGCATCATCTTTACTTAACCCTTCAAGTGATTTCCATGCTTCGTATTTTTTTTTCTCTTCAAATTTAAAAAAGCTTGGGGCGTCAATATTACATGGACCAAACATACTTTGCTTATAATATTTATATAAGTCCAATTTTGTCTCCATTGAAATTGATTCAGTTTTAGGTAACGAGTTAACGAAAGAAACACATTTATCAAATAAATCACTCATATTCGCTAAACTTGAGATACTAAAAGTAAAAATATAAAAAAATTATGAACATATATACAAAGTTTTAACGTAAATATATGTGACCATATCAGTTTATAATTTTTTTTGGTGATGTAGAGATTTTTTCATATTTTATTTTTACATAATAACTGTAAAATGGTGTGGAATATATATACTAAAGAACTATGTTAAAAATGGAAAGTAAACTGCAAAAAGAAAATTACATGATTATATATTTATTTTAACATGTATAAATATCCAAATACAATTTTACAATATATTTTATCAAATACCTTATTGTTTGATGAAGAAAAATACTGAAATAGTAATACGTGTTTAAATGTATATTCACTTTTAAAATAAAAGAAATATTATTTTTTGGATAGAAATTTAATAGAAATACCACAACTTGATATTAGTAAAAAATATATTATTAAAATATGGAGTTTTTTATATTTTATTAAACATTAAATATTTTTTACAATATTTTTACCCGATGAAATGCCCAGTATACAAATATAAAATGAATTTTTTGCTAAAAAAGGTTTATATTCATATAATTTAATATATTCAGGTTTATATGTGTAAAGTGCAATATATCTCGTTAATAATTTATTTTTAAGTGGGGAGAGATAACCTATGCTTATTTAACAAATTTTTTCCGTCTATACGATTTTTAATACATACGCGTCATATAGTACGGTTTTATAAGCCCGATACATTACTTATATTTTTGTGCTATGAAATATGAAGTTTGATTAAGACGGGTGTTCTTTTAACTTTTAAATAAAAAAGCAACAATAGCAATTATAATTACAGTAAAACACAATTGTCAATAATTGTTATTATTTTGTGATTTTTTATAAACAGGGTTATTTTATAAGAATAATTATAACATATTTTATTTTATTTTATTTTATTTCATTTTATCTTTTTATATAAAGTAATAATATTCATAATATATATATCTTGTATAAAATAACATTTCCAATCAATTTTTACGTAAAAATATAAAAGAATGTGTAGAATATAAAATGTTACAAGCAAGAACAAAAAACAAAAAAAATATTTCGTGATATATACCCAAAACTGGTGTATATACGTAAAAAAAATATAAAATATCAAAAATGGAATACATGTAGAAGAGATTATTTAATTTCGACATGTAATGTTCTTTTTTTAAGGTATTTGTTATACTTATATAGTTGTAATTTCTTTGGTGTGTTAACTTTATTTTTTTCTGTCACGTATCTTGAGGGCCGTTTCCCTAATTTCCTTGCTTCAGTACATTCAAGAACTATAACTTTTCGATTTTTTTTTTTTCTTGCATATAAGTTTACTACAAAAAAGGAAAAAATATTACTTTTATTTAGTGAACAACCTTTATTAGGAACGAGCATGAATGCTATTGCTACTTTTGTATGTATATATATATATGTGTATATTTTTGTTATTGTTAAACAAACTGATATTTACATAGTAAACATAAAAGCATGAAAGGAATACAATCCTATTTATGTATTATTAGATGGGCAAATTGTCAAAAGTGTGGATTTGAGGTATTTTTTTAAATAATATTTTATTAGGGTTGTTACCATTTCTTCTATTTTCTGAACTGGTTTTTGGATAGGGTAATTTTATGCTATTTATATTATTTGGCGTGATAAATTGCTGACAGCATTTTATTGAAATAATAAGTAGAAAAAGAAAAAAATATACTAGTGTGTCACATTTTCTCATATTCTTTATATATTATCTCAATGCGTATCATGTATTTAACTCCTCTTGATTGTATATACATTTGTATAAGCAAAGGGTTTGCTATACAAATACCGATATACGCAATTTCTTATATCTTAATCAGTTGGTTTGTATGTATGGGCATTATATGTATTTATTTAAAGTTTACTATATAAAATACCTCGATAAAATAGTTAGCCATTTAACAAAATAATATTTCAATATATTGTTTGTTCATATTCCATACTCTTACTACACTCGTGTTTACGTTCTTTTGTAGCTAAAACACACCGATAATTTTACGGAAATAAATGTATGCTATATATATCACATTTTTACATGTTTTATCCTTTTCGTACTATTGAAATAAATGTAAAATGCAACATATTAAGCATACACCTTAGTTCATAAGTCGAAATATTTTTATATCGCATACAATGGGACAAAGAAAATAAGATGAGGAAATATAACAAAATATATTAATTTTTTTAAAAGGTAAATTCGTGATAACCAAAAAAATAAAATAATAAAACGAAATTAAAAAAGAATAAACAAAAAGAGAAATAAAAATATGTATATTTAAATATATAATTTTTAAACGGAGTTGGTTTTTTTTTTTAAAAGAAAAAAATGTCATGTAATTATGTATACAAATAATCCTCAAAGAATAGAGCACAGCGCTGAAAAAAATAATTTAAATTGATAAGAAAATTTACTTTAGTGTTTTTTATACCTTAAATTAATATATATTATGTATACTTTCATATGTGTAGATGTATATGTTCATGAACAAGTTAGCGAACGCATAACAATATATCCATAGATAGTTTTTTTATTTTTCGGTAAATGGTTTTATTAATAGAAAGTAGGAAAAAACGCTTCGCTCAATAACGAGCAAAATAATAATCTGTTGTTTTTTCACCATAATAATATCGTAAAATATTGTTATAAATTGTTGAAAAAAATTAACAAAATTAATAACGTAATATATCGATGTGCCAATAGCAAGTTTAAGGATATAAACCTTTCCATCTTAGATTTTATACAAATATACTTATAATATGTATATATAAGTTATATAATTTTAAATAGTTATTATATATTCATGGTTGCTGAAAAGTTAAGAGATGTAATATTAAGACCAAGGAAATTGCCGGCATTACGTATGCCCATAGTATATAGAAGAAACTATATGAGTAACGATGAGATACTAAAATTTAAAAATAGAAATAATGAAGAAAAATATAATAAAAGAGAATGTGCTGAAAAAATAAGTAATGGAATAAATAACTTTAAATACTCATATATGAATGAAGATTTGGTAACGCCCTTTGATATATACAAATGGTCAGATATTTTAAATACTAATAATGAAAAGTTAATAAGTGATGCAATAAAACACGAAAAAAATGAACAAACGAAAAGAAATTATAAGAAAAGAAAAGAAGTCGACGAACCTGAGGTAGAAGAACCCTTGAGCACATTGCTCAATATAAACAGAATATTGAAAAGATATGGAATAATAATAAATGAAAATGAAAATGATATTCTTGTTGAAAATGAAATAAAAACATATTTTCATAATTTTTTAAACATATTAGAAACAAACTTTGAAAATAATGATTTAATAAAAAATATAATAAAAGAAGTAAAAAAAAATGAGTCTCATATATTTTATTATATATATAAAAACTTTATGATTATACATGGATTACCATTAAAATGTTTTTGGAAATATGATAATATTGAAAGTCAGTACAATATTAGTAATAAACATAACCAATTTAATGAAAATAATGAAACCCTTGAAAATGAATATTTGTTTCAAAATGTAGACATTAATAAAATAGATTCACTACTAAATGAAGATGGGTTGGATAATATAATGAAAACAAATATGGATTCTAATACCCAAGATTTCAAACATGATCAAACATTAAAAAATAGTAGCATAAGCAATACAGATAGCGTTGACCGTCATTTTCAAAATTCTTCTGGCACATTTTCTACCAAATACAAATTTAGCTATCCATTCTTCACTAATATAACTAACATAAAACAGGAGAATAAAAAGCCAACAACTGATAATATATTTGAGCCTAATAATGGTAGTAATTATAATATAAAACGAAGTAACAATCAAAAATTAACACAAAGTTATGAATATAATGTTGCAAATAATTTTGGATTTTACAGAGATAGGAAACATCTAAGTACTATCTCTTCACACAATAATATAAATTATGATATTCCTCCCCCCAAAAAAGATAATTATGTAAATCCAAATGATAGAAAAAAATATATCAAGAAAAATGATGCAAATGAAAAAAAGGATACAGACCCTTCTACTCCAATTGATGATAAAGCAAATGAAAAAAGTTGTGATACATACTTGTTTGACAAAAAAATCCAAAATGAAGCTTATGGAGAATTAAATGAAAATAATGAAGAAATAATTGAAAACTCCAAAGGACATTTTATGGTTGATGAAACAAATTTTAATTACAATATTAACATTTTGAATAACAAAATAAAAACTAATGAAAAAAATGAGAAAACAGATTTTCGAGTAAGTGAGGTGCCGGTTTCACCCTTAAGTAGAGCTAAAGTATTTGGCAAAGTATTTTTTGATATTGCGAAAAATACTAGCATTGAATATATAAAAAAAAAAATTATTTCAAATGAAATAAATAATAACGAAAGAGATTTGGTTATTAACGAAAAGAATGCTGAAATATTGGCTAATGGATTAAGTAAAATGAGGGGAGTCGTTTTAAAATTGGGACAAATGATAAGTTTGCAAGATGAATGCTTATCCCCAATATTAATAAAAGCATTAAAAATGGTTAGCAATTCAGCTGATATAATGCCAAAAGAACAATTAATAAAAGTTTTAAAAAGTGAATTAGGTGAAAATTATGAAAGTAAATTTGATTATTTTGATTATAAACCATTTGCAAGTGCATCTATAGGGCAAGTACATGAAGGTGTAATAAATAATAAAAAAGTTGCGATTAAAATTCAATACCCAGGTGTATATGAATCCATAGATAGTGATATAAAAAATTTGCTATTTATAAACCAATATACTAATTTAATATTAAAAAATTTATATATTGAAAATATTTGTAAAGAAATAAGAAAAGAATTAATATGCGAATGTGATTATATTAATGAAGCAAAATATTATGTACTTTTTAAAAATATTTTTCAAAAAAGCAAATATTTTTATGTCCCAAATGTTTATTCTGAATATGTAACAAAAAGAGTTTTAGTAACATCTTACGTTGAAGGGATATCATTAGAAAAAGTAGCAGAAAGTTATCCGCAACCTATTAGAGATTCCATAGGTCAAAGAATATTATATCTTTGTTTACATGAATTGTTTGTTTTAAAAATTATGAATACAGATCCTAACTTAGGTAATTTTATATATAATCCAGAAGAGGATAAATTATGTTTAATTGATTTTGGAGCTACAAGATCATATAAAAATGAATTTGTTGATCAGTATTTAAGACTTGTAAAATCATCAGTTGAAGAAAATGAAGACAAAATTTATCATTATTCATATATGCTTAACTTTTTTATTGGCCAAGAAAATGAAGATATGAAATCATCTCATATTAAATCAGTTATATTAGTTGGAGAGCCATTTAAATCTAAAGTATATGATTTTGGTAATAATGATTTAGCTAAAAATATATATACATTATTACCCAGAATTATATATAATAGATTAGTCCCCCCACGGTCAGAAATCTATACGCTTCACAGAAAATTATCAGGTTCCTATTTGATATGTATGAAGCTAAAGGCCAGGGTTAATGCCGCCGATATTTTTAATTCTATCTACAACAATTATGTTTTTTCAGTTAAGGATACATACACAAAAAAATCATAAACATCCCTTTTTTTGTGTGTGCATTTTTTTTTTAATTTGTACTAATTAATTTTCTTTATATAAAGTTAAGCTAATATTTGTTTTATTTCATATGTTTATATGTAAAAAATATGAAACTGGTAGATATTTGTTCCTGTGTAATGAAAAAAAATATATGCATATTTTTATATAAAAAATTAAAGTACTTAGGTACTCCAAAAAATAAAACTATATCATTTAGATAATATATAAAAAAATATATGTATATATTATACATCAATATCACTACCTTACTTATGAATATAAACACACATAAAGATATACATCCCATTTTTGCATTTTTTTTTAAATGCAGCGAAAATATTTGATTTATATATACATTTTTTTTATAAGGATGCATACAGATTTGAAAATCTTTTCAGTATCCTATTAATTAAAAATCATTTTAAAAAAGAGAGCGAATAAAAAGACAACTATTTAAACAATATATATTAAAAAATATAGGAAATGTTGTCGTATAAAAAATATAATTCATACTTTTTCTTAGAACAAAAAAATTAAGGAACATATATAAAAAAATAAAAAATTATATATAATCGGAGGTTATAACGCCATGTAGACGCTTATACTAAATAAATAGCGAGTAAAAAAATAATAATATAATAGATATAATAATTATGATAAAAAAATGGATAATTGTACATATGTTAAAAGACATATTATCATTAAATTATATTATTGTTTCTTATAAAATGAAAAATACGAAATTTGAATTATCACTTCCCATCTTCGGTACTGATCATCAGGATATATAAAAGCATTTAATAAATATATTAAAAATGTAAATATATGCACATATATGTATACCTTTTTTAGGATTAAAAAATGTTGTAAGAAACTGCTATTTTTGGATATAATAAATACATAGATAACTTATAAGAAAATACAAATGATATAATAAATATATTTTTTTTTATTTTCTCAGATTTCATTGTTATTTTTTAATTTATCTGATAAATATATGGCTTGTACTGTTATATCATCGACAATATTTTCCTCTTCACTTAACCAACGATCCCAAGATTCTTTCGCTAGGTTCTCCGCAGCATCTTGAACCTTTCATAAGAAAAAAAAAACATTTTAAAAGCATATGTAAACAATTAAAGAAAACTGTATACAAATTAAAAGTTTTAAGAATGAAAAAGATTTTTTTTTTTCATTTCAATTACTTTATCATAGCCATATTCATAAATCATATTAACGGCTTCCTCTGACGATATAAACTCCCATACTCCATCACTACAAATCAAAACAAGAATATCTTCATCGTCATCTATATTAACTTCCATAAAATCTGGTTCCGAGATTATTCCTATCTGATGTCCTAACGTGTCTCCAATAGCCCTAATATTTAGGGGAAATGAAATAATAAATGACAATGCGTATAAAATTTCATTTGAACATACGAAACCATAAATAAAATTTAGCACACAACACAGATATGCAATATTCTGTGATAAGAAGTAGTAAGACAAGCTCACACACATGTGTATACATTATATACATGTAAAGACATGAATAGTAATACATAGATTTAGAAAGTGAATTATCTTCGTGTGTATTATTACCGTGACATTGCCAATCCTGGGTAAAATTTATTTTTCAAAAAAACACGATAAGGTATGTCTCCTTCTAATTTCAAAACTTGACCCCCTGATTTTATGATTCTTTTTTTTTCACCTTCCGAATTAGGCTTATGGTCTTTAGTTAGCTCTACAGCATCTATTTTGTTTGAAGATCCCTTTTTCTTTTTTCCTAAAACAGCTCTCGAATCTCCGACATATGCTACATATAATTTTTTTTCTTTAAACAAATGAACTATGATTGTTGCTGTTGTACCACTCATTGTACTATCAAAAAATGGTTTATTATTTTTTTTTTTCTTATTTAATTTTTTTTTTTCATTTACATATTCATTTGAATCATCACTTTCACTATTTTGGTCAATATTATCATCATAAAAATCATTATCTTTATCACTGTTGATATTATCATCATAATTGTCACTATATACGTTGTCACCGCTTTTAAAATTATCATAACTTTCTAAATATGAATGATTATCGTTATCTGACTCACTTGGAATATTCTTAGTATTAGAATCCAATTGAATGTTGGTAGTTTCATTAACTTTATTTTTACCAATATTACTAGAACTTTTCATACCACCATTTACAATTGATTCTAGATAAAGATTTGTTCCTCTTTCAATATTTTCATGAATAGTTAAAAAGGCATTGGTAAAAACTTTCTTAGGATTTGTTAAAAGTTGCTCATCTCTTATAATCATGTATGGTAATTCCTTTTGTACATAATTTGAAACATCATGACCATATGGACCATGTCCATCAAAAATGGCATATAAAGCTAAATTTTCCATTGTTATAATAATAAAATCATCTTGATTGGGGCTTTCAGGTTTTAATCCTTTTCTACAAACATATCCAATACCATTTTCATGTAATTTATCAACAGATCCTTTAATTTTTACGCATTTTTTTTCAAAGTCTTCTTGAAAATGCGACGCTTGCACCCCTGCAATAGATGATCGTTTTTTTATTTTGCTTTTTTTCACATCAATTTTTTTTTCTTCTTCATCTTCTTGATTTTCTTTTTTATTACTAAAACTTATGCTACTTTTTGATCCTTCTTTAAATTTGTGCTCATTTTCCTTAAGTTCTTTAATACTTCTTTTTATTTCATCAGTATCATTTGGTAATTCGCTTTTAGTACTGATAGACAATCTTCTTCTTGTATTTTTTCGATCTCTAACTGTGTAAGAAAAAAAAAAATAATAAATAAATTTTTTTTTTTAAATAAATATAAACAAGGTAATGTTAGTAATAAAAATGATTGTTTATAGAAATGTATATAGACAATTAGCCGAAGCTCATAAAATCGAAATGCTAAATAAAACATCAAAAAGGGAAACAATAAATTAATTTAGAGCTATAATTCTAATAAACGAAAATATATTTAAAAAAAATTGAGGTAGTCATTTGTATTATATATGTATGTAGCTGCCTCTTTATGAGATGACTATTTCTACACACATATAAATCGCTTTCTCATTTGTTTTTTTTTTTTTTAAAATGTTAAAAAAAGGGTAAATGCTATTGAACTAATGAAATGTGGTTCATATATTTTGTCATATATGTTTAAGTACTCTGTATTCATGCACATTTGCACACATATCCAAATTGTTTATTATATATGCATTTATATAAGGATGTATATATATCATTACACAAAAATATATTATTATAATAATGATGAAATATATATTTTATTGTTTATCATTACGAATAGGGCAATTCTATGATAAATTATGGCATCATTTTTAACTACACAATTAAAATTAAATGCACATATACAGACTTGTTAATATGTAAACTTATATATACACACACATATGGATATATACGTATATTATAGAAACTGTGAATATGCAAGTGTACGTTTTAAAAGGTGTATTATGTTTATATTACCATATTGTTTTTTAAATAACGAGGTGCATGTACCCATGTCTTTAATGAGAATAATCAAGAAAAATAAACATTGTAATAATAGATATTCCATATGTGTATGTTCCTTAATTAACAATAATAAAAAAATTATATACAAGAAACATTCATTTATAAACAATATATATAATACATGAAACAATGCAATACAAATATTAGTTAAACCTACAAGGTTTACAATTGGATCATTTAAATAAGAAATAGTATAAATTATAAAAATATATTAAATTAAAAAAAAGTAAATTATTGGAAATAAAAGAAGATAAATGTAATAGAAATAGAAATAAAATAATAATAATAATAGAAATAAAATAAAATAATAGTAGAAAAAATAGAAATAAAAACTAGAAGCGAAAGTTGGAATAAAAAACAAAAATATACCTAAAACAATTAAAAAAATAAATATTATTAATACGCGTGAAATATTGCAACCTTATAATTAAATAGCAAGTTAAAATAAAATATAAGGGTATATGAAATATGAAGTAAAATAAAAGAAAATATAATAAAAAATAATAATTTATCAATATTACTAAAGTTATTATGTTAAAATGAGAGCAAAAAAAATATATAATAAAATAACAAAAAATGGATAATATTAATGTATTATGAAGTGTTTATACAGTATGTGTATATATATGCTTATAGTCAAAATAAATCAAATCATGGGCTTAGTATATTTGTGTGTAAAATGTACATATGACTACAATAAATGGTAATTTTGTACACTAATAAAATTAGAATATTGTATCACTTAAAATTAAAAATTACATTTATTAATTTAAACATATTTAAGAAAACTAACAAAATCCAAAAATTCAGTGTAAAATAAATAATTATCAATGTTCCGTTGTATGTGCTAATGTATATGAAGATATAGAAATTAAGTATATACATATGTATCATCATGCATTAATATGTATATATACATTTTTGTATATGAGTATATTTATATACCTATATTTAAATATGTCCTTTTTTTATCATGTTTATTATTTAATGACTTATCTATAGGCTTATCATCTGGTTTATATTTAATGTTGTTTTTTATCATATTTTGTACTAAAAATTTTAATTTATAAAATTGTAAAAATGATAAATTAATATTATTCCGTTTTCTAGGATATATAAAAATAATCTAATGATATCTTTGAATAGAAAATTACTGATTATTCTAAAAGTATCATTAAAATATTACATATATGCATACATATATTCTTATACGTATAAATATAAAACGGAATATGTACTTAAATATGCATTCACAAATAATAATAGTGATAAGATTATTTAATTAACATAAAGGTTATTAAAACTATGATTTCAAAAAATAAAATTTGGAAATACATATAATACAGACTCGAAAATAATGTTAATAATTACATAACCTTCGGTCTAATCTTAAAATATATTTGTGTCAGCTCTCTTTCCTTTTTTTTCCGCTCTCTCTATATTGTATGTGTGTAATAATCAATTTGTATGCATAATATATTCAATCTATATATATATTCTTTTACTACACCATGAAAAGTAATAAATATGTGCATATATATACATTTAAATAGATAATCTATTAACCACAGGATGAATGTTGATTATGCATTAATGGATAATTTGACCATTATTCAAATGGTAAAAAAAATAATATATGTTTTTGTGTATAAGTTATAAAATTTTTAACTTTCATAAGTACTTATATTTATAATATGCAGAAATGTGTATATATTTAGATATGCTAGTACAAGTTTATTTTTTATTTCCTATTAATAATATATATTTATTATTTACATATATTTGCTTATCTTTGTTAATGCAATAAATATATTAATAAATAGATATGCTTATGTATCCCTCTTTATTTTGGTATATGTTTTGTATGTAGTAAAAATAGTCTCAATTTCATGCAAGTTTTTTATTGCATAAAATATTAAAATTTAACAAGTAAGTAACGAAGGAATATGCATATTTTACGTACATACATATATACATTTGTGTGCATATATTGTGTGTGATAGAATAATAAAATACGAAATTTGGACATCAAAAATGTATAATACCTAAAAAAATTAATACTGTTTTAAATAGTATTAATATAATGATGCATGCGATTTTTAATTTCCAAAAAACTAAGTTTTAAATAGTATATATCGTTAAGTATAAAGAGATAGCTATTTATATGCTTTTTGAACTTTCCTTTGAAATTTATAGCATCACCTAATATTTTTAATTAATAAATGGGTTATTAGCTTTTACGTTAATTCTATTGTCATTATTTTTTTTTTTAATTATTAATTTTATAATGGTATGTGTATTATAAAAATAACTATAGTGAGTAATGTTTTCAATTCTACATATATATTAAGACCATCACATAATTATTGAGTTTGTCTTTTCTTATATTAGCACACTTTGAAGGCTGAAACGATTGAATATTAATTTGTAAAATCAGCAGAAAAATGAAAATATAAAAAGAAATGTCTATGCTTATTCATCAGTATTGTGTATGTATATATATATAATTGCGCATTCTCTCATGAAATAAAATTTATAGAACTTAATAAAAGCCATCAATTTTCAATATATCATTTAAAATGGCATAGACATACATATATATAACTTTTATTTTTTAAAACAAATTACCTACATGAGAATATTTATCAAAAAAAAAAAATTATACTTTATGATGCTATCCGAATTTGTAAAAAACATGGCGTAACCCTCCATAAAAATATCCTTATTAAATGCGAAAATAAAAATAACTAAATACATTGTTGTACATACATATAATGGTATGGGGAAATTATGCATTTAAACAAATTGCACATCTAATTTTCTATATTTTATATTTTTTTTGTGTTCTTAAATATGCTAAAAATTATTAAATATGGAATAACACATATTTATACCAATTGATTGTTCTCCTTTTTATTTTATAAAAACAAATTATTAATATTACTATTATGATTATCGCTTTCAACAATTAATAGTAATATTATTGTTAATATTATGATCATTAATAATTTTTTTTATTATTTTTATTTTATGATTATTTTCATCAATTTAGATTCATGTTATGTATAAAGGTTAATTCTTTATGCGATGATTATATGTGCATAAGGATACATACAAACAGAAAAACAGAATATAATATATATAATAGGGTAACATAAATATTTTTATGTTAAGTTTTTAATATTTTTCTATTTATCTAAAAATATAGCGAATGCATTATTTTAATATGTTGAAGAGAATAAATGTTATATTTTAGCTATATATTGCAATATGGGGAATATATATATTTAAATCATTCCATGCTTTATTAACTCATTTTTTAACAGTATAGTAATATTATTATTACTATTTATTGTTATTTTATTATATTTAAAATGTTTTAAATATAATAAAGCATTCTGGTTTTGTTTATTTTAATATTTTTTTTATTTTATACCTTTTTTGAACAATGAAAACGAAAGGCGGACTATTGTTATACATAAATTATGCAAAATACGCGATAAAGGCAAGTGTTAAGATTATTAAAAGTCATATAAAAGACATACGAGAAGAAATAAATGTAAAATCATTTAGCAAATACAAATATAATTTTCTTTTTGAATTCATTGGTTCATTTATTTTTGTTTTTTTAATATCTGTTTATATGTTAAACTCTAATCAAAATGAAGAATATATAATTAAACACATTAATCAAATTAACCCTTACAAAAAAAATGATATATTTATAAATGAACTCAATCTACACAATAATGATATCAATGGGTCTGAAGATATCAGAAATATTAGTGACATCAAAAATATAAATTCCATAAATGATATGAAATTGCATGAGGCAAGCACATTGTTGAATCAAGGAAATAAACAATTAAAAGAACAAAATGATACAAGTTTTGAAAAAAATAAAATTAGCAATACCCCAAAAATAGAGAATAGTATAGGTGAGGAAAAAGAAAAAACAATCCCAAATACCAATGAAGATAGTACAACTATTGTTAATGATAATAAAAGGGAAGAGGATGAAGTTACAAATATTGGCGAAAAAAATGTAAACACGAAAAATATTGATGATACAACGATAAATGATGATTTAATAGAAAAAAATGAGAAAATAAATGAAACCACAGATATACATTCTCTCCCTAAAGATTCTAATAAAGAAAAACTCACGAAAGACGTTGACGAAGTAATATTTAAAGATAAAGTAAACGAATATAGCAAAATAAAATTAGATGATATTAATAATATGGATTTAAAAAAATTTGATGACATAAAGATATTAAAAGATAGTAACAACAAAAATAATAGTAACCATGCAATATATTCCTTTTTTGGATGCTTAATATATGTATTATTTATTATACTTGGAGCGCATATAAATCCTGCATACACATATGCCTTATGGCTAATTGAACCACAAAAATATGGATTTGTAATTACAACATTATATGCTACTTTTCAATATATCGGCGGAATATTAGCTAGTATTTTATGTGCCCATATATATGGAAGTATATTCATTTATTCTTTATTACCAAGAAAACATATTATGAAAACTTTTTTATGTGAGTTTGTATCAACATTTTTATTAACAATATTATTACTAAGCTTTTATAATTATAAAAAATTATTTAAGGAAGAAAATCAAAATGAAGAAGAGTTTGCTTTTAATAAAGATAAAATAAAAAATATGTCATCATTATATTCATCACACTCCTTTGAAGATATTTACGAATATGATATATTTAATACATATAGCACCAGAAGCACTAGTAACAATAAATATAAAAAGTTATTTATTTATTTTGATAATAAATATATAAAATATATAATAAATCATATATTTTACTTATTATTTATTTTCTTTTCGCTATTATTTTTTGTTTTTGTTACAAATACCACATTAAACCCAATGTTTTCTACTTCTACTTTATGCACATATTTATATTTTAAATATGTCCAATCTAGTAATTCCTTTAGTTTCTTCTCGATATTCTTCTCGTTTTTAAGTTTTGGGAAAATAATACAAGTGATAATTTTCTATATCAAGTCTTTGCCTCTATGGATTGGACCATATGCTGGATCAGCTTGTGCGACATTTTTTATGAAGCTCTTTAAAGATAACAATGAAGAAATCGTTAATGTAATTGATACTAATGTATATAACTATAATGGAACAAAGGAAAAAATGCCTTTGATAAATACAAATAATACGAACCAAAATGCATATCTTGAAGAATACAACGATCATATTTGTTATAATTCAAATAATTATTTAAACTATAAAATTTTTTAATTGTCGAATTCTTTTAAAGCGAATGGTCATATTTTACTTTTCTTCTTCCTATAATGGCACCTTTTTCTTGTCATTCCATTTTGATTAATTTTGATTTTCTATATCTGCACACATATGTGGTTTGTATATAATATTTTTTTATCGCTTTTCCGTGTAATAATTACACGAAATATTCGAATAATATATTAATGTGCATTTATATGCTCATGTTTTAATTCCAATATGTTGTTGTTATTATGTTTCATTAACCTTTTTTTTGTGTTGTTTTTCATGTTACTTCAATAATTAAAATTTGTTGAATATATAATATACATTAATAGCGTAAGCTATTTATAATTAACTATTTTAATGTATGCAAAAATTTTATTAAAATAACAGTAACATTATCCTAAAGTGGGAAAAAATAAAAAGTAAAAATAAATTTAATTATATGCTCACTTTGAATTACAAATATGTGATCTATATCTTTGGGTGTATGTTAAGGAAAATAGTGAGCATTGTTTAATTTTCGTGCTCCATTAGCATACTATTTATTAAGTGAATAATCACTCAGTGATAATAGTAGGAATATATATAAATGCAATAAAAAAACATCAAATACGCACACTGTATTCACCATTTTATACCTGTGATTTTTTGTCTATAATAGCATGCTCAACCATATTTTTACATATGATTTTTGCATCGAAAACTGCTTTCTTCTTTTCCACATTTACTAGTCTCTCTTCCTATAGGGGAAAAAATTATAAAATAACATATAAGCGTGGAACAAGGAATTATAAATATTAGTAATAATATTATCATTGTCGTGGATCTATTATTTTCTTGAGTTTTACCTTTTTTGACAAAGCCACAATTTCATTTGTTACATGGTTAATGTCAACGAAACTGAAAAAACCGTCTGTACCTAAAAGTATAAAATTATCATCCGAGGTTATTTTAAACTTTTTAAATGTTCCTGTGCATAATAATCCATATTTCTTCAACCTACAATTAGCATTTCATATAAGGTAAAAATACATAATAATAAATAAGTATAATAAAATTGTTAGTAAAAAATAACATGTTAAATTATATTATATTTTGGATAATTCAATTTTTAACTAACGGAAAATCACCAAAAGCTCGTGTTACATCGATTATATCATTTATTCTTCCGTTCTCTATCGTTCCACCGTGCTTTATTATTCTTTCTTTTTCTGATAAAACCCATGGTTTGTGAATATCCACAAGATCTATAGCTATATTAAAAGAAAAAGGGTATATAATACAAAATGAAGTTATGTATATTTTAATCATAATTTCTCATATTGTTATATAACAATTATACTATATAATTCGTTTAATTATTTTACATCGCTTCATACCTCTATGTGCATTATTTAAGTATCTGCATAAATATGCAAAGGAATCCCCTATATTAGTTATATATGCAAAATCGTCCTTTATAAGAATAATAACGCATGTTGCTCCATCTAAAATGTGTGGTGTATAAAAAATAAATATTATAAATATATTTGTTATGTGACTATTTAATTTTAAGAATTAAATAAATTTAATGTAAACAGTAATTTATAATTTTTTTAAGTAAAAACGTGTGTGTATTTTAATTTAGCATTTTAACCTTTACACCCTGGATATTCTAAAGATAAATTTTCATCAATTTTTTTACAGGCACTATTAACACCCTAAAGAATCACATTGTCATAAGAAAAATGTTGTACATGTGTATTTTCTACAATAGGCATATATGACTGATATAACAAACATTCGTTCATATTATCGAGCAAAATAAAATATGATCAAATATATTGTTTTTATTTTTTTGTCTTTTTAATGTTCTTATATTAGCATAAAAAATAAAACTTATATAGATCAAAAAATATATATTGGAATATTTACAATTCTTATAAAGTGATCAGGTATTGGAAGTGTATCATCATATGTTTCTTGAATTTTTGTAAAACTATTTGACAATTCTTGTGCTAAATTTTTTTTTAAAAAATTTGCAGTATTTTTCCCGTTATGCCCATCAATAAGACAAAAACAACTGAAATCAAGTATAATAAAAAAATATAAAATTAAATAAATATAAAACTGGAGGATTATACAAAGCAAGCAAGATGAGTAATATTAACAAAAGCAAAATAATATCAATAAATCATTATTAGTCAAAAAAAAAAAAAATATATCCCATAAAATTCAGAGTCGCAATTATTAGGGGTAAAAACATATTATGTTACATGGGCATAAATATATAATTTGTGGATGTATTACGAAAAATTAAAATTAGGGTGTAAGCTTTTGTTATAGACATTCAAATTTTCACAAATGAAAAACTCATCTTCAAAAGTTTTTTTTATTCCCTTTTCTCCATAACCATCACTTACGATAGTATAATTCTCTGAAAATAATATATAAATAGCCATAAATAATATATATATATACGCATCAAATTTATGCAACGTGAAATAATAAAAATTAAAGATGTTTCACCCTATTAATTCTGTATAATAATTGTAAATTTTTTCTATTACTCATAGATATCACATGTGCCCCATTAACTACTGGCATTTTAATAACACAAAAAAACAAAACAAAATTATAATTTTATATCACTAAAAAAATATAATTTGATTAAACTACAAATTGTTAATGGTTATAGTTTTTGTCGAAATACTGATATATTATAAAATCATCTTACGCCCATATTGTATGTATTATCACATTTAGAATTGCACTTTAAATCATTTACCCACACTATATATAATTGATTTATGTTTTATATTATTTATCAGTATTTTTTAACTAATAAATAAATTATCTCGTAAAAATGAAAAGATAAAGGCACGTAAACTCGCCATTATTATGATATTTTTTGTTTTCTTTTTTATATAATATTATATAAAACAATTTACATATATTTGTAGGGGAAAATGTACTTTTGAATTTTACAATAGATTTAAATTGTGGTTTTTAAAACTTATTGTAACTTTTTGTTCGTTTTTTTATTAAAACCAAAAGTATAAAAATAAAAATCATATAACGTGTGGAAGGACATCAACACTTGTATATTGAACTTGATATATATACCCATAAATGCATATATTGGTAGCTTTTATAAGATTATCTTTCAAATTATTATAAGTCTATTTAATATACACCAATAAGATGTATCAACATTTTGTAAAAGAAAAAAGGAATAACTCCTAAAGAAAGTATCTTTAGAATGGCTAAAATATATATTTACGCATTATATGCATATAAAATTACGAATGAAAAATACCAAACATGGATAATAACAAATAGCTTCTTAAAAAGCTAAGTATATATGAAAATCCATACATTATAACATATATCATGAAAAAAATGCTATATTGACTAAAGAAAGTGAATATATATATTATTAATAATATATCCCCAGTTTATATTATGGTGTGTTCGCATATTAAGGTTTTTACATAGAAATTTAAGGTTCTAGTCATTATACACCCCCATAAATAAATATATATGTATAATGATAAGTTTTGATATTCTTATTTATGTTAATTAGTCTAAATACCATTTATATTCTAATTTATACAATCCTCTATATAAAAGAGTTATGTTATTTGCGAATAAACATAATCATGTCATGTTAGTATTCCTTTTTCTTTTTTTAAATGCATACATGAGAAATATATGGATACTTATTTATATAAGATTCAAAATTAATATATATTTAATGCCTTTAAGATGTTTATTAATTTTTTCCCCATAATTTACAAATATGCATAATATAAATATATGCCTTAGCATTTTATTTTGTATTAGAACGTGTACCAAAAATCATCCTAAATGTTTAAAGTTAAAAGAAATTGTAAATACATATAATTATTTATGTATTTAAAAACAAGGCCATATATTTTTTTTATTATACTTGTTCTTTTTTACTACATTTGTAATCATATTTATATAATATCCTTAAGGGATATTTCTGCATGATTATTGTCAAAATAATTAAAAAAATGCATGTTAAATTACATATATGATATAATGCTTATTAATATTATCATAAAATTGTTTCTTAGTATATATATAATGAAATATTTAATCTACAAAAGACACAAAATGTTAGCCCATGGGTTAAACAAACATGTAATTAACATCAATTATTTTATAAATAGTATGAATACATATATATATTATTGCATTGAATTTTTAAATGTTTTACATAATTGTGTGTATATAATAGATTTTTATAACGCCCATAATATTTTTAAATGTACTATTTTCGTGGTGACTCGTTTATAAATACTTTCTTTAATTTCATTTACTAGCATAAATATCCCTTTTTTTCATATTACCAGTTAATTTTATAAATAATTATTTTAGTTTTTTTATAAATATTTTTTTTAATTCGTATTTTGCTTAAAGAAATCGAAAAAAATATTATTTAATACTGAAAAATTATACACTACGGCGTTATAGTTTTATTACATCGTTATATAATTATGTATATATAATAATTATATTATATACATATATATATTTATTTTTTTCATTCATAGCATAAAAACCATAAAGTTTTTCTATTTTTATAGATATATTTATTTATAGTTTTTTTTTATGTATATGTATGTACCACAAATAATTCTGAACCCTTAAAAAATACATTGTGCGTACAAGGTCATTCCCCTACAGTGCTTATTTTATTGCTTTTATTTGCTTTTTATTTATAATATGTTCTACAATGTATTGAAAGTATTATGTAGTATGAATAAAAAATAACGCATTTTTTATTATTTCGTGTTACCCAACAATCCAACAATAATATAATATATATGTAAAATGCTTAATTATTTAATGTATGGATATATACCCCAAATTTATGTACTATGCTTATAATATTTACATATAATAATGTATATGGATACGCCTTTTCTTAAAAAATATTATACTGCGAATTTTATTATATAATTTATTTAAAACGTATATTCTACAAAATATGTTTACATTTATTTTTATATCAATATATAAGTAAAAATATATTTTTTAATTTTTAAGAAAAATGTAAGATATAGTTGCAATTTTTTTATAATCATTATATAATTTTTTATTATATATATTCTTCAATTTGCTTGAAATATTTTTCATTATATTTCTTTATTATATATTATATATTATATATTTCATATATAATCCATTATATTATATATTTGGTATTTTTCTATATTTCACTCTTCGTATTTAATACGAATATTTTTGGAAATTAATTTCATAATTAATATTTTATGCAAAAAATAACAAAGGTATATAAATATATTAATTAAATAAATAAGCAAATAATTTTATTTATATAGCTTGTATTATGTACTTATGACAATATACACAAATTATCATTAAGGATGGGTATAATAATGGTACCTCACTTATTAGATATCATTAAATAAAAACAAATTAATCGTAAACAAATTCTACATTAACATGTTACTAATAATATTTATATAAATGTTGACATTTTTATAAGAGTTTTAACAAACTTATCCTTTTTTGCGCGTGCCCCCCATACCCATTTGCAAAAGCAGTTGTTTATTTAATTATATATTCTACATATATGCTCGAAAATATTATCCCTTATATTAAATATTAATGTTTGTATAAAATAAATCTGAATATCCAAACAAAAATATATAAACACAACAAAATTGTTAACAAAATTTACCTATAAAAGGAAGAATATATATATAATACTCCCAAGAAAGGTATTATAAATACAACAAAAGGCATTTTATGTGTGTAACAACAATTAAACAAAAATAACTAAATTAATATTTAAATAAAATTTATTTAAAAAATAAATAATTATATATATATTTAGGTAGAACCAATCAGAAAAACACACACAATTTAAAATATACAAACATAATAAATCACACATTAGTGTAAAAACAAAGGACAGAAACAGAGTATATAAAATAATTTACATTATAAAAAACTATAGCATTAAAATAAGGGAATTGTTATCACATTAATAATAGCAGTAACTTTCAAAAACAGAGACACATATTTGTAAAGAAAGTTACATGTTTATATTTGTATAAATATGTGCACAAATTTAATGATATAGTTTTTTTATAACTTACATTAAAAAAAATAATCATATAATTATTATATCCACAATATTATTTTATTAATATAGTAGAAGTATCTAAATTCAATTAAAACGTTATAAACTGTTTTTTTTCGGGGGGATTCCTGGAGTTTCAATTTATTAATTGCTGTATTTAGAACACATTGAAAAATAACAATAATATAGTAAAAAATACATAAAATTATAATAGTATTGTAATAGAAAATAAGAATATATATATATATATATATATATATAAGCATAAAAGACATATTTTATCAACACGAATATAGTTTAAAAATATGAATTACAATAATAATATAAGTAATGGCACTTTTAGAAAAAGTGAAGACGACAGAAACAATTATGTAAGGAATAATAATTACGAAAATAATACGAACGAAGATCAAGGATTTAGTAAGAAAGAATGCATAGATATAGAAGAAAGTTCAAACACACAGGGATATAACCATATAAGAAATAAAAGAGAAGTAGATAATAATATGATGCCAAATGTTACTAACGTTTCTAATGCTAGGAATGTATATGATGGAAATATGGAGAATGAATGTTATGGAATGAACGATAATAATAATCAGAATAATCGAAACAGAATTAGTGATGGAAGAAACAGAAGTGGTAATAACAATTCTAATGGAAATCAAGAAAATTATAAAAAGAAATTTGGAAATAAAAATTTTAATAATGAAAATGGAAACCAAAAAAATAAAGTTGGTATGCAGAATCAACAGAAGAAATCTGGAGGCCTCAACCATTTTATGGGGAATAACTTAGAAAAAAATAAAATGAGAATTGGATCGATTTCTCATAATACAATGTCAGGAAACAATAGTAATGATATGAATAACGAAGAAGATATATACAAAAATAACGATAATAATAATTCTGGTGCTAACAATAGTGGAAATAACAATTTCAAAGGTGATAAACTAAAATATAAACCACCTATGCTAAGAAATCAAGGGGGAATGAATAGAAATAATTTTAACAGAATGAATTACAATAAGAATTCAGGAAATAACGGCGAAGGAGGTGGAAGAGGACATTTCGGATTTAATAACAGACATTATAATATTCCCAAAACAGCTTGGGCTAATAGAGATAATAGAAGATATTATCCAGAAAAAGAAGATGAGATATATTCAAATGTGAAAATTGAAAAAGGTGTTAACTTTGAATTATATGATACTATACCAGTCGAAATAAAAGGATACAATAGTGATAATATAATACCAATTGAATCATTTACAGATTCTTATTTAAATTTAAATGAATTGTTATTATCTAATATTAAAAAAGTACACTATGACAAAACAACACCTATTCAAAAGTATAGTTTAAGCATAATTATGAATAAACACGATTTAATAGGTGTTGCTCAAACAGGTAGTGGTAAAACTGCTGGATATTTATTACCTATTATTAATCATATGTTATTAAATGATCCTCCTAAACATACATTTTACGAAGATAATAATAAGAATTCTAACTACTATTATAATAGAGTATGTTTACCCATATGTTTAATATTGGCACCTACTAGAGAATTGGCTGTACAAATATTTTATGATTCTAAAAAATTTTGTTTTGAAACAGGAATAAAATCAGTTGTATTATATGGTGGTAGTAATATTAAAACACAATTATCTAATTTAGATAAAGGAGCTGATATTATAGTTGCAACACCAGGGCGATTAAATGACATTTTAGAAAAAGGAAAAATACGGTTATTCCTTACATCATTTTTAGTATTAGATGAAGCTGATAGAATGTTAGATATGGGTTTTTCTCCACAAATTAAAAGTATAGTCAATGATTATGATATGCCAGGAAATGATAATGATTCATATATGGGTGAAAATAAAATGGAATACAAAAAATATACCAATGAAATAGTAAAAAGGCAAACAATTATGTTTAGTGCAACATTCAGAAAAGAAATCCAAGTATTAGCTAAAGATTATCTATGTAATTACACATTTTTACTAGTAGGAAAAGTTGGAAGTACCAATGAATATATTAAACAAAATCTTGTATACAGTGAAGAAGAAAACAAATGTAGTTTTCTACTTAAATTGTTATCAGAAAATAGTAATGGTTTAACAATTATATTCGTCGAAACGAAAAGAAAGGCAGATATTATTGAAAGATTTTTAAATAACCAAAAATTAAATGCCGTTTGTATACATGGAGATAAAAGCCAAGATGAAAGAGAAAGGGCTTTGGAGTTATTCAAAAGAGGAGTTAAAAATATATTAGTAGCAACAGATGTAGCTGCTAGAGGTCTCGATATATCTAATATTAAACATGTAATCAATTTTGACCTTCCAAGCAATATCGATGATTATATACATAGAATTGGTAGAACAGGTAGAGCTGGAAATATAGGTATAGCAACATCATTTGTAAATGATGACAACAAAAATATATTTAAGGATTTGTTAGCCACACTAGAAGAATGTAATCAAGAAATACCACGTTGGTTTTTAAATTTAGTAATGAGATATACAGCTAGCGCTAAGTCAAATAGAAATTATAATAAATATAGATCTATGAGAGGCGGAGGCGGAAAGGGAAATTTCGGTCGATACAACAATAACAATAATGGAGGAGATTTCAACAATGGAAGATACAACAATAGCGGCTATAATAATTTTAATCACAATTTTAATCAAAACCAGAATTTTAATTATAATAATGCTAACATGAGCAATGACAATAACAGCCCATTTAATAATAACAATTCTTATAATCAATATTCAGCATTTAATACTAATAATTCATATAATAATAAAAATCACATTAATGGAAATAATGATGGAGATTTTTCAAATAATCGAATATACCCAAATAATAACAATAACAATGCATTTAATAATTATTCTGGTAATGCAAACCCATTTAACAATCAAAAATTTAACAATTATAACAAAAGATTTGATGATCAAAAATTTCAAAGAGGAAATTTTCCAATTGCCGACGATAATAACAACAATGACGGATGGTAATTACACGAAGTAAAAAAACATATATATATAGAGAAAAAATTTGAAACAAAATTTTGATCCACTTTTGAATGATCTTTGTCTTTAGTAGAATTATAAATATCTTTCTGAATTCGAAATCATTCAAAATGGTTAATTTATATACACCATTAAATAGCTTTTTATATTGTATATTTTTTCCTTATATTTTTGAGTGGATATAATCCCAAGTATATAACAAATGAACATTAGTACATTTGTAAATTGAGAATAGTTAAAAAATATACCAAATAAAAGATATAGAAATAATAAATTACAGAAACTAAATGAGATACATAAATTCAATATTACAAAAGAATACATATTAAAAACCCATATAAAAATTTTAAGGGAAAAATTTACTATAAAAGCAAAGAGTAATGGAAGTAAATTCGAATTTTCATATATATATTTATATTATTTTTTTTTTCAAAAATAATCATTGTATATATATTATAATTTTTATGTATTAATATTTATGTATTTATGCGTGTTATATATATGTGTACATATTATGTACTATATATTTTGAGGATGTCTTCATTTTTTATAAAGGCGTTATATATATATACATATAAAACACATGTGTGTAGATTAGCCACATGTATATATTAAAAAAAATATACAACAATGTGGTGGTACATATGTGTATAAATTAAATGAATGTTTTTAAATTATATATGCTCATTTTAGCCAAGGCTTTTTGTACAAAAAAAATTATATTTATGTATATATATATATTATATAGTCGAAAATAATAGCAATAAACCTCGGTATATTATATCACGTTCTATACATATTTTATGTATTATGTGTTTTATACATTTTACTTATTTTGTATGCTTTACGCATTTAAATTTTTTTTATATATGCATATATAAAAATATGTTAAAATTTTTATTATTTAATTACGTGTAAAATTAAATGTGTATATTTAAAAAACAATAAATTGTATAATTAAATTTATATATTAATTAATAAAAAATAAACAAAACGAAAAAAAGTGGCGTAGATGATATTATCGCTTTTATCTACCGAAAAATTATGTGTTCAACTATACAAAAAAGAAATGTTCTACTCATTAAATGTAATTCTTGAGAACATTTTTAAAATTTTTTATTCCTTAAAAGTATGTAGTCATCTTCGTCTTGCTCTTTATACCTATCAGGACAAAATAAGTAGAATAATGAAATAATAAGATAAACCAAAAAGTGATAATACATAAAGGTCGTTATATATGTAGAAAATAGAAGAATATATAGTTTCATATCTTTATGTGCTTTTAATATTTTAACATGTCTTTAATAATGTGCCCAATCCCTGTATTATGCGTATCTTTTTCTGCCAAGATTATTAGTTTACTAATATTATTTCGGCTTATATATAAATTATGTAAGTACAAGTAGAAACAAGAAGCTGCATAAAAAAAATTTATGTATGTGTATTCACCTCCTTAAGTTTATAAATATTATAAGAATATCTAAGTCAAAGCAAACAATTTATATATAATGCATCAACGCTTCAAAAATGTGTATATTATATGCACATTTTTATTTAAAAATTTCATTTACATAATAATCCACAAACATGGGGTATCGTTTTCCTATAAAGTGTAGAAAATGAGAAAATATAACTTATTTAAAAATAATAATAATAATATAAAGCTACTTTTTAAAATCTTAAGCATATATATTGGTAATAACCTATAAATAAAAAGTTTTAATCTCCTGAGCCTGTAAAAAGCAGATTGGATACCTTAAAAAAATAATAATACACACGTGTATAATACAGATATACAAATATGTTTATATGAATAACATGCATATACCCATATAAATTATGAATAATTTGGATATTGTTACACAAATTAGTAGTATGTCTTTTTGTATGCTTACTTAAAGCTGCTACAATTGAAATTGAATGAGATAGATACTTATTTTCGTTAAGTATTTTTAGCTCTTCGTTATTTAGTTTGTCTTTGCTGCAATAACAGATAAATTAATTTCTTATGTGGATACATGAATACAATTTTTAACATTAAAATAATATAAAAACAAATAAATTTTGGCTAACACATGCACTGTAATTTTTGTTATGTACATAAATCATTTTTAATGGTTATCTTATAATTTGATGTTTACTTATTTTTTACAAAAGTATTTATATTGTGTATAGTCTTAAAATTGCAGCATGATTTGTATAGATCATACAATATGTTATCCATCTTGTTTCTGATATTAAATATATTTATATTATATTTAAGGTACTACGATGTGTATATATGATTAGTATAAAAAACGAGGATGAATATTTATATATCCACTTATTCGTAACAAACTCAAAAATATATAACAATAAAATAATATAATCACAGTTCTTACTCCTTAAATTAGATAATACAGGTTAAATTATATAATTTTATTTTTTATATGGAAAATATATACTATTAATTTAATGTTTTGTAATTCCCACATATTTATTGAATTTAAATTAAAAAATAATATAATTTACAACATAATTTCACAATTAAAAAAAAACAAAATTATAACACCCCAAATAATAGTGTATTTCGATGTCGATCCCATTTTAAGCATTTATGTATAAAAAAAAATTCGAAAATGGTAAAAAAAATATTATTATTGATTTGTTAATGTAATTTTTTATTTTCTAAAATAATAATTAATTTTGTTTTAAATTACTAGAAAATATATATATTAGAGAAAATATCACATGCATATCTAATTATAGCAACATCGTGATTTTTGAAACATTTCAATAACTTCGAAAAAAAAACAAAATTATTCAAATAGAGTGAAAAAAAATAAAAAAATAATAATACTAAGGTAATAGTATTATAATTGCGGCGGTAATGTTTCATGAAAAATATAAAATAAATAATAGAAACTAAAAAAAAATGGATATTATAGAAGAGTCTAATAAATGTAAGGAAAATAACAAAGGGAATATTATTGTTTTAAATTTTGGAACAACTGACAAAACAAATGCGGTAACAATTTTAGAAACAGCATTATATCTTACTGAGAAGTATATAGGTTAGATAAAAATAAACAAACAAATAATAATTAAATGACATTCATAAGCCATGCAGATTGAGCAAATGAATTCATTAAATTAGTTACATAACTACATATTTGTGGGATCCACCTATGTGTATATGAGCATAAGCTTAATAAGTTATTTTCCTATGGGGAAATGCATATATGGATGTAAATATTATATGTTTTCCATCTTTTCTTATTTTTATTATTTTTATAAATTTACAGGAAAAATAATAAATACTTCGTATATGTACGAAACTGTCCCGGAGTATGTTGTACTCGACAAAAGTGATATACCGAAAAATATAAGAGGAGAAGATGAGCCTTATGATGTAAGTAGTTTAAACGATTTGGTAAAGGGTCTTGAAAAGTCGAAATATGAGAATGTTTTTCAAGATGAAGAAAATTTAGTTTCACAGTGTGAAGAATATGAAAGATTTTTAAATAATAAAGATTTATTTGAAAATAAAGTAAAACAGATTAGTGCTGAAAATTATGAAACTGAAACTAGTAATATAATAAAGGAAAATGATGAAATAATGAAAATTAATTTAGAAAAACATAAAAATAAATACTACACGAGTTATTTTTATAATTTAGTTGCAGTTTTTAAATGTTTCATTGATGATCCATTAAACTTATTAGTAATATTAAAATATATAGAATACCTAATGAAAAGAAAAAATTCTAAGGAGGTTGAAAAATTTGAAAACCGATTGATAGACATAGATATATTATTTTTTAATAATTATACTATTTTTGAAAAAAATATAAATTTAACAACAAATGATTTATATGCAATTATGTGTAAATATATCAATATAGAATATGACAATAATAGTAGTGATAATTGTAATAAATGGTCAATAGCTATTGAGCAAATAAAGGATAATATAAAATTTCTTTCTATTCCTCATGTATATACAAAACATAGATATAGTATATTGTTATGTTTAAATGATGTTATACCAAATTATAAGCATAATGTTTTAAAAGAAACAATAAATAAATTATATGAAGAATTTATTACTAGCTTTTCAAAATTATATAATACATGTATCAAAAAATATAACAAGCGATTATATGTTCTAAAAAATGAAGTATTGTATTTAAAAGAAAAAACAAATATAGTTGGCATATTAAATACCAATTATAATTCTTTTTCGGATGGTGGCTTATTTGTTAAACCGAATATTGCTGTACACAGAATGTTTCAAATGATAAATGAAGGTGTAGATATTATAGACATAGGTGGTGAATCCTCTGCTCCTTTTGTTTCTCATAATCCAGAAATTAAAGAACGTGATTTGGTAATTCCTGTACTAGAATTATTTGAACAAGAGTGGAATAAAATGTTACAAATTCGTGAAAATGGAATGGAGAAACAGAAGGATAAATTGAATAAAAATGACCTATCTTTACAAAAAAAAACATCAACTATTTATAAACCGCCTATAAGTATAGATACCATGAACTATGATTTATTCAAAGAATGTGTTGAAAAAAATTTAGTTGATATACTTAATGATATAAGTGCATGTACAAATGATCCAAAAATAATTAAATTATTAAAGAAGAAAAATAAATATTATAGTGTTGTTTTAATGCATAAAAGAGGAAATCCACATACTATGGATATGTTAACACAATATGATGATGTTGTATATGATATTAAAAAGTATTTAGAGGATAGATTAAATTTTTTAACTTTAAATGGTATACCTAGATATAGAATTATATTAGATATAGGTTTAGGTTTTGCAAAGAAGCATGATCAATCCATTAAATTATTACAAAACATTCAGGTTTACGATGATTATCCTCTTTTTATTGGATATTCAAGGAAGAGATTTATATCTCATACTTTGGAACAAACTTGCGCTGAAATATGTCCTAATACTATTGCTGAAAATGAAAATATTCAAAATGATGAATCTGGTAAAAACACGTTTACAGTTAGGAATATAAGAAAGGACAAAGATCAGTATCTTTATCAAAAAAATATACTAGGTACTTTTATTATGTTCTGTGCTTTTGTATATACATAAATTAATACATTTTTGTGGTAGACGAGCTTATATATCTGCCTTAATTATCTCAAGTCGTATGCACATTTGATTTCAACCATATGTATATATTAGCATTATAATATTCTTAATTACTTACACATTTTTTTTCATATACAGGTGGATTAGCCATTGCATCATATTGCTTTGATAAAAAAGTTGAAATGATAAGAGTTCATGATGTTTTTGAAACTAGATGTGTTTTAGATATGATGAAAAAATTGCACCAAACGGAATAAATATGCACTTATTGAAGAAAATCATATATTCTCATAATTAGTAAATTAATTTTAACTTTTTCGGTGTTTTCATCTCGATATATATCTATTTTAGTAGTATTATATTAATACTTATATTACTTAAAAATATAGTTAATATAAAAATGAATGAGTTAAATTATCCCTCACAAAATTAAATAAATGAGACTATCATTAAGGGTAAAAAAAAATAAACGATTTCAATGGATAATGTATAGGGGATATAGTAATAGAAGTTGCATGTGATATTTTATTATTTAATCATATCCATGAATAAGCACACTTCTTATATAATCTCCTTTTTCTTTTTAAATTTAACACATCCGTATATGCATTATGCATATTTATGTATAAGATTATTCTCATATATTGTAGAGAGGGGAATCATCCATTTTTTGTGATACTAATTTTGTTTTGTTTCAGATACGTAACTATCCTGATTTTTATATGTTTCTACACTTTCATGATCACTTGAAATATTGCTTGTCTCAAACTTTGTTCTTTGTATTTTGTTAATATACGACTTGAGGGATAAATGTTTATGAGACAGGGTATAGCATTCTTTAGATTCATAAAAAAAAATAGGAAATGAGTCATGTACATTTTTATCACTAAAATGAATTGAGTGTATACTATTTAAAAATGATATGAATTTTCTGAGAGTAAAAAAACTCAATATTTTTGGCTTGTTATCATTATAAGTATTAAAATCTATTACTATAATGTCATATGTTTCGTCACAATTAAATATATAAATACCATATTGATATTTAATTTTTATTATAATATATAATTTAAAATAAAAATTTTCATTATCGTTAACATGAATAAAATCTGTACTTTCGATCGTATTAATTAATTCGTTTATAGTCTCTTTAAAATTACTTGTTTCAATACTTTTTATTTCTTTTAAAAAGTTCATTTTGCTCTTCATGGCATTGTATTTTTTTTTAAAATTTTTTTTATTATCTAAACATTCTAAAATAGTAGATAAAATTAAATCTTTGTCTCTTGGTTCAGATCTATACATTTTTAAAAAGAAGTTAAAAATACAGAATTCCACTTCTTTCTCTTTTAGTTCTATGTCTAATTCATGTGCACACTCACACCAGTCGGCCTTTAAAATGGGGAAAAATAAAAAATAATATGAAAAAAATAATTGAAGAAGAAAAGCTGATAAAATAGTAAACACAGATATAGAAACAAAAACAAAATGAAATATTTTTTTTAATCACTATGTTACATGTGGGCTAAAATACTTCGAATCCAAAGGCACTTCGTTTATTATGTCCTCATTTCTTTTAATTATTTTATCAAAGACATTGAATTCAGAAACTTTATTTTTTTTGATATAATCTTGTAAATAATTCCTTTTTGTATTATTTTTTATTTTTTTTTTTTCTTCAAATTCATCAAAAAAATTAGTACAGCAAAATTCAAATTGCTTATAAATATATGTTAAAAAACTTTCTCTATATAAATCTGTATCTTTAGGTTTTAATTCATCTAAATCATTTTCATCATCTATTTCAAAGAAATTGTTAAGAGGGCACGTTGATGTTTCAGACATTTTTTTAGGGATACAACACACGTTTTTTGCATAAATTATATATAAATCGATGTATACAACATGTCTATATATAATTATAACATATTGCCAAAATGGGATAATAAAAAATTGATAATAAATCATATAATATAATATATATATGCTTTCGCATACATACACATTGTGTATTTATATGTGCAACATTTTATATCAAATCAGATAATATAATATATATGTTTTCGCATGCATACACATTATGTATTTATATGCGAATTAATGTATGCATGCATAATATGTGCACGTTTCATTATGAAAAGTATAATATTTTTGTTTTTCCCCTTTTATTTCCTTTTTTTTTATGGTGAAATATTGGTAATTTTTTTCGAAGTATGATTGATGGAAGAACAAAGTAACAACCATGTAATAACACATGTAAAATGTTGTTGCATATTATACCATCATCCATAGGAATGCACAAATATTTATGAAAAGATAAATCACAAAATGTATAACATACTATACATATATATAAATACTTATTATATTTCTTATGTTTATACATTTTACAAATTAAAAAAATAGTTTGATTTAAATACAGCGCTTCTTTCATAATATTTTCGGCGTTCCATTGTTTCATTATTTATTATTTTTTATAGATTATTCAAAACTTAAATAATTATAATTGCCCAAATTAACAAAAAAAAGACAAAAATATCAATGAAATGTTTTAAAGGTACAACTTATATATGTAATGATATATATATATATTTATATGCATATATAATAATTGCAATAATAATAACAATGCAAAAAATTTCATATTGAACGAAAGGATTAAATATAGCAACATTTTACTTTCATTAAAATTGAAATGATCAAAAAATTATAGCACCTATAAATATCAAAATTATGGTTATATAAACATTAAAATTGTTTACAATAAATAAAATACTATTGTAAAAACATTAAACAGTAGTAAAAACCTTATTATATTTTTAAAATTGCTTACACATATTTATGTTTTCTTAAACATGGATTCATAACAGTACCAAAGTTCGTAGTATGGTTTTCTGTTCATTTGTAGAAGGGTTTTGAGCAGATGATAAACAAGACAGAGTATATATATTCATATGAAGTTCCTTTAAAATATGAATTTTATATTATAATGAAAAAAAATACATCTTGTATATATTCACTGATAAGGCATAATTTATACTATGCTGTTTGAGGTATTCAAATAAACACAGTTGTATTTCACTGAAGAGGAGGTACTAACTGTAGGAATATGGTAGCATCATACATATCATTTTTCTCCTTTTATCAAAATAAATTTTTTTTAGAGGTATTTGGAATATTTTTTTATATGGGTGAGTTTGCTTTATTTTTATTTGGACTATAAAGCATTTTATTATTAATATTACGATTTTATATCTTTATTATATGTCTCAGCACCTTAAAAATTCTTACGTAACACATTTAAAAACCCAATGAAGCTTTAAAGAAATATACATGCGCAAATGTATGTGCATAATGAATATTTGTGTAATTAATAATATATAAATACCCGCATATATATAATTCTTTAAAAAAATAAATAAAACACATGATTTTTGCAAATATTTTATTATTTATTTTTATATGTTTTGTAGTATTTTCTTTGTTTTTATTTTAAAATATTTGTTGCAAGTAGTTATTTTTAAGTAATTTTGTGTGAATAATCAAAGAGTAAAAAAAGAAAAACAAAATACGGCAAAACAATTAAAATATAGCAAATGAATAAAGAAATAAAAATATATGTGTTTTTTCCCCTGTATACTCTTTAAAACATAAGAATGCTAATTATAAAATATTACTAGCAAGCGTCTTTTTATTCATTTCTATTATTACGATAAATATTTAAATATATGTGTGTACTTTATTATTTTTTTTATATTGAATATTTTTTAATTAGTAATACATTTACAAATTTTTGTTTGCATATATATTTTAGGATATTCTTTAATACCTGCTAAAGAACATTATAAATATCGGCTTTAAATTGTTAAATCCGAAGTGTGCATATCATAGTTGGATAATACTAATGATATGCAGATATATGGGTTTGAAAGTGTTTTGATAAAATAAAAACGCATATAAACGTGGACACACAAAATATATGTACCCAAAGATACACACTGATTAACACTGATACGTGAGTTTAAAGATCAAGAGCAATATGGATATATCGAGCGTTAATTTTGA
The DNA here is from genome assembly GCF_900002385.2 of Plasmodium yoelii. Lineage (NCBI taxonomy): Eukaryota > Apicomplexa > Aconoidasida > Haemosporida > Plasmodiidae > Plasmodium > Plasmodium yoelii. The sequence continues at coordinate 1,145,161 of NC_036186.2, read as the reverse complement.
AAGTGGATGGAAAATCATAAAGGAAGAAGCAATTGATAAGATTGAGAAATATTTGGACGAAAATGCAGTTGAAATAAACAACAATTTATTTAATGCCGCTGAATACACTCGATTATATACAGTAGTTTATAACATGTGTGCAAAGAAAACTCCTTTTTGTTATTCTAAAGAAGTATATAGAAAATATGGAGAAAGTTTATCTATGTATGCTGTTAATAAAATAAAACCACAGTTAAAAGAGGAAGATAATTTAAAAAAAACAAAGGCATTAATTGATGCTTGGTATAAATATTCCTTTTATACAAATTGGATGAATAAATTTTTACATTACCTTGATCGCTATTATGTTGAATATAATAGCTCTTTGTGTCTAAAAGCATACACAAAAAATATATTTAAATTAACATTATTTGACGAAACACGAGAATGTATTAAAAGTATTATATACAATATATATGATAGCATGCGAAATAGTGATGATAAAGATAATGAAAAATTATTTCGAGATATCGTTTTTTTATATAACGAATTAGATAAAGAAAGTGCTGAAAAAATGTATGAATCTGATATAGAAAAGAAAATTCTAGAAAATGTAGAAATATATTATAATAAAGAAGGAAATAATTGGATCCAAAAAATGTCTTTTCATGATTATATTATATTAATTGAAAATTCGATTGAAAAAGAATATGAAAAAAATAAATCTTTAGAAATAAACGATGAGACTTGTGAAAAAGTAACAAATATTATTGTAAGAATATTAATATATGAGAAATTAAATTTATTATTAGATAATAAGGAGAATATTTATAATCTATTAAAAAATAATGATTTAAATTCTTTAAGAAGAACTTACATATTGTTCTCTTATTTTTCTGAAGCTATAGACGGTTTAAAAAAAATTATAGGTGAATATATAAAAACAGAAGGAAATAAATTAAAGGAAAAATACATTTCATTATCTATATCTATTAATAACAATATGGATACACCTACTTATGAGTCTAATAAAAATAGCAATATAGCAGAACAAAAAAATGAATACATATTATGCGAATATATACACGATCTCATAAAATTACATGATTATTATCATAGCATGTTTAATTTTTCATTTGTTAATATATCAAACAACGAGATTGACACACATTTCAAGGAATGTTTAAAGGATTATTTTGAAAGTTTTGTAGAACATGAAGATGAATACTTCAGCACTGTCAAATTGTTAGTTTTATATGCGGACAATATTCTGACGATAAAAAATGACAAAACAGATTTACAGATGCCTTATGTCAAAAATAATGAAGAGGGGGAGCATATTAAACATGAAATGAAAACTGTAATTAATACTGATGAATTGAAAAATGATTATAGAAAAGTTGGCAATAAAGAAGGTTATATTGGAAACCTGAATGATGTAAGAAAAACACGAAAAGAAAACGACGATGCTGATTCCACATGCGATACAAATATAATTGAAACCGATTATTTAATAAAAAAAATGTCTGATATTGTTGCCATATTCAATTATATAAGTAATAAAGAAAGTTTTTTCGAATATTATCGAATTTATTTAGCAAACAGATTAATTAATAATATGTATATATCGATAAATGTGGAGAAAAAATTTATTGAGAGCTTATATTTTTTATGTGGATCACAATACACTTCAAAATTAGGAGGTATGATACAGAACATTATTAATAATAAAATTCTTAACGAAAAGTTTTACAATTATATCAGTAGAAATAATAGTAATGGTGGAATATCTTTGCCTAATTTGACAAATTTCGATGAGAATTATGAAAACAACTTTTTTTCTGTAAAAATATTAAATAAAGGATATTGGCCTGCTTTAGAAAAGACCTCAATGAAATTAAGTGAAAATTTTAATAAATATATTTTATCATATACAGAATACTATAAAACAGAAAATAAAAATAAAAAATTAGAATGGATATATGAATTGAGTGAAGTTGTATTCAAATATTTTATTAATAATCGTTCATATTATTTATATTGTAATCTCATAAGTGCAGAAATATTTTTATTATTTAATAAATATAAATATATAAATTATGATATTATAAAAGAAGAATTACAAATCGATTTAAAAACATTTAAAGACAATATGCATTCATCTTTATATTATCATAAAATTATTTATTCTGATGATGATAATATAAATTGGGATACTTCCAATTTTTATGTTAATGAAAACTTTTCTTATACTAATCAAAATGTTTATATAAAAAAAACTACGACTTTATTATCAAAAGAACACGAAAAAACAAAAGATGATAAAACAATGGCCATCGAAGCAGCTATTGTTCGTATTATGAAGACTCACAAAAGATTGTTCTATGATCAAATCTTTGATAATGTGAAAAAAGTCTTATCCACTTTTGCTCCATCTAACCAGGTAATAATAAGGAGTTATGCGTCAGTATAATCTAAAATAAAAAATGTCTGTAAAATTGTACAACGACTTATACCTGCAAGTGCTCATAAATATCTGCATATATATAAATGGAAAAGAATATTTTCTCATTTTTTTTTAACAAATATCCTTTTCTTATACATGCAATCTATTTCCCCTGTGTAAAAATGAATAATATTTATCGTGGCATTCTCTTCAAACACAAAAAAAAAAATTTATGAAAGTAGAAAAAAAAAATTTTAATTGCCATAAAAACATATGCATATTTACGATTTTAATTTTTATTTAGGCAATCGAGAAAAAAATTGATCTGTTAGTTGAACGAGAATATATTCAGAAAGAAGAAAATAGCCAAGTATATGTTTATATACCATAAAATAGACAAAATTTTGAAACGTTTTATCATGCCACTAATTTAATGAGTAAACACGAGAATAATAGTTGTAGTGATCATAACGATATCCGAACAAACGCATAATAATTTTTTTACCCTTTTTTTCACATAATTTTTTTGTTTTCGTTTATTTTCCGTTTGGGTGAAGACCATTTTTTTATGTTTTACCTTTTTCTCATTATAGTATAAATTTCGATGGGAATGTTACTATATGCATGCATACATTATTAGTCACGATTTGAATAAAATTAAGGAAAAAAGATGGGCTGTAAGCATTGGGCATTATAAAATCCAAGATTGTATGGTTGCTCCTCACTGTTTTTATGCCTCTTCCTCATATGAAAATATGTTTTTACATAACACTTAATTATATTTTTTGTTCCGTTTTAAAGGATCGCAATATAATTAATCTTTTATTATTGCGAAGCTATTTTCATCTCGTATGTGTAAGCTCTTATATATATATTTTTATTTATTTAGTGCCCCATATTTTATTATTTATTTTATTATTTTTTATGACATTAGAGTATTCCATGCGTATAATTTTTTTTGTAATTCTTATTTTTTAAATTAATATATTTTAATAACAAACATTAAAAAAATATTTATAATTGTATAAAGGTGTAACTTATATTTATATTAAATTTTTTACATATTATATAAGTTTAAAAAAAACAAAGCATCATAAACGGAAAAAATAGAGAAACAATAAGTGCATGTATGCACAATAAAAAATGTGCTCATGACTTTTCATTATTTAGATACTCAAAAATAAAAAAAAGGGATCCGTTTTGTAAACAGTTCCTTAACAAATGTGTGGTAATTCCTGTATAATAAGCTTTAATTCCTTCTGTTTTATAAATATTATGTACTACATTTAAAAACCCAAAATGTTTCATTTGCACTTGTTGTCTCATTTTTATTGTATATAAAGGATATGTAATAATAATAGAAATATATTTTGATATAACACCATATATAAATGGTAAAATTTTGGATACAGTATTTTCTTCAATACTAAGATTTCTGCCTTTAAATAAGTTTTGTATATATTCAGCACTGATACATTGCGTTAAATATTCATAAGTAAAAAATTGAATAGCTACATGGGGTGTTAATAATAAGGAAGCTAAAAATCCTTTATAAAATGATGCCAATTTTTCTTTTTTATATATACTATATATAAATTGGAAATAATTTTTATATACATAAATAGAGCTCAAAGAATTTTTACATTCCTCTCTTTTAAATATTCTTAATATTGTATTATTATTAACTGGTATTTTTGAATATAATATGTATCTTTTATAAAACTTTTTTCGTAAATTGGTGATCATATTATTAGCCATTTTTTGTCTATTTCCTGTGAATGATATAGGATGATATTTGTATAAAATGTAATTATGCAGAATATATTTTTTTATTTTACTATAATTTGAAAAAGATGTGTTTATCATTTTTTTATTAATATAAGAAAGTGAATTATATTTAGATCTAACTTTGGTACTTTTATTATATATGAAATTGTTTTTATACCACCTAAAGAAATTTCCGTTGTTGCTTCCATTATTACTTATAATGTATCTCACTTTTTTACTGTTTTTTGGAAATTTTGTATACCCTTGCATATTATTAGAAGCATTTAACAGTTTAATCACATGTGCAGTAGTTCTCGAAAAACATGATTTATTTTTGGGACTATATATTTGATATCTTTTATTTGTAATTCTATCTTTATAATTTAAAAATTTATAATTTAAATTTATTGTGCATTCAATTTTAGTTTTTACTAACCATATAGGATGAAGAAATAAAGCCCCAATTAATGAACTTACACAACTTGTAAGAATGTAATAATTCATGTTTTTATTTTTTTTGGTTATTTCATCATTATTATTATAATTGGTGTTTATATTTTTCATCACCTTATTATTTTCTATTAATTCAGCATTATTTTCATTTTTCATACTATTCGTATTTGGTCTATTTCTGCTTTTTTCTTGATAATTGACATTTTTTGCATCCAAAAAGTTCTCATCTTTTGTACAAGCCTTCTTTTCTTTATTTAAACCGTGAAAAATATGATAATTTAATGTATCATAAATAAAGCGAAACGCCCCATGAGAAACACCTGTAGTAATTAAGCTAGCTACTAGACCACGATATAAACTTTCTATTTTTTCTTTTTTAAATATATAAAATAAATTATATTTATTATTATAATAATATGGATAAGAGTTTTTATATATTTTGTATATTTGCTTTCTTGTTTTTATAGTATCTAATGGATGTAATATGCATAAAATTATAGAAGATGAAATCATAAAATTTAGCGTTCTCTTTTTTACCTCATTGAGTGATTGTGATTCATTAATATTATCATCCTTAGTATTTGTCATTTTACACGTTTCACTTTTTTGGCTAGTATATATATTTTTATTTTTTCCAATTAAGTTACTCACAAAATTAGCATCTTCATTTTTTACGCCCATAGTATGTTATTTATTCATTTTCCACTTGTTTTGTCTTTTCATTTCCCTTTGCAATTTCCTCCTTTTATTCAGTTTCTTTTTTTATCACACTTTTCTTTTGGGGGGTTTTTGCGCTCAACTGTTTCTATTTTATATAGTTTTTTATGTGCATTTAATTTATAAATTTTCCCTTTTATCTCATATTCACAATTTATTTTATTGTCCATACTAAAATAATGCTACTATTGTAATCAAAAATGATTTGGGTGTTTTACATGTATCAAATTCTTATAATACCTTTTCGTATTATAACACAAAAAAAATGTCATTTTTAAAGGGAAAAATAAATATTCTTATCTATTTTTTAAAGTCATTTCATTTTTAAAATACGCATTTTTAAGATTCTTTAATTTTTTTTTTTTTTGTGAATGTGATAAAATAATAATAAAAACACACACATTAAAATATGCATATACCGAGATATAATAAACTCGAAGAATGCAATATAATATGTTACATTAAATTTTGTTAATTTTGCATGTATTATATTGAAGAGAAATAGGGAAAAGAAATGATATATATAAAAAGGAAATATAGCGTAGTGGGAATGTTCCCCAAAACATATAATCCTTAATTTAGGGAAAAAATTAAATAAAAATAAAAATAAAAAAAAACATTCTTTTCTTTTTTATTTTTAATAGTATTGCAATTTTATAACCCTACACAGTCATAAACCATTTTGTAATTTAAAAAAAAAAAAATTTGGGGTATAAATAAATTTTATGAAATACTTTTATAAATAAAGCGATAACTTGTGCTTTCGTTTATTTTTGTTTATATATTTTATATTTGCATTTATTTTATTATTTAAACATTATTACATTGATACTACGTTATAGTGACAATATTAATAGATTATTGTTATTACATTATTTTTAATTAACAAATTTTTTTTTGTTTGAAAATTATCATTAATTATCTGGAACATGGGACTTTTCATATATGTAAAATATATATATTAATAGTAGCATACTTCAAAATACATAACCCCATTATAATGAGCATTTAACTAAGTTTTTTTTTAGACCTTTGACTTTTGTACAACTGAAGAATTGCCATTATTAATTAAAATCTACATATTTTATGCATTTTTGCAAAATATTGTTGTATCTCTTATCACGTACATTATATATGTAATGTACATATTTGTCTGCCCATTTGCTTATTCTTTCATTTCCATATAATTCTCACAATTTACGTGTTGAGCTAATATGATAAAAAATAACAGTGTTTTTAATACTTTCAAAAAAATAAGGTATTAAAAATGTTAAGTATTTTTATATGCTTTATTATAGCATTTCTATCAAAATTATCATTATCAGAAAATGTACTATATTCAAATATTTCATCTTTAGTAGGTCACATAAATTTGGTATTACCAGTACCAAATTTAATAAGTGATCATGTACTTGTTTCAAGTTCTAATAGCAACATCGGATTGCTAAATTACAAAACAGGTTAGAATGTTTATGAATTTTGAGAATATACAAAATAATGAAATACTTTGTTATTTTTTAAATTTGTTTCCATATATCATTTTATGATTATATATGCATGGTATTTCTGTCGTTGTCATTAAATACGAGGAACTATTTCACCCCGTTGTCTTATTATTTTTTTTTTTTGCAAGTTTTTATCTGTTATATTAAATTTTTCCCCTTTTGCAGGAATACTAAAAAACGTATTAAATTATAAAAAAAATGAAGATATAAAAAAGGTACATACAAATGATAAATATACATATGTATTGATTACAAATGGAAATTTGCAAGGAAGTGAAAAAAATAATTGCCCAAATGATGAAGATACATATTCATATATTAATGTATATAAGGGGGAAGAACTTTATTTATTAAATATTCTTGAATACAAAAATGAGACGGTTATCGATTTTATAGTTATAGATGAAAACGTATATGTTTTATTAAATGACAGAATAAGTATAAGAAATGTGAGTGATAATTCGATCAGTTCAATAGTTTTCAAAGAGAATAATATAAATTCAATTTATTCAAAAATTATTAAAAAAGGATATAATAATTTATCTTTGGTATATGTAGATAGCGATTTGTTTTGTCATTTAGTTTTATTTGACACTATAAATAATAAAATTATACATAAAAAAAAAATTACTAACTTTCAAATAAATAATAAACTTAATAATTATGTTAGTGTAATAAATAACAAAAATGCAGTTGTTATATATAATAAAAAGGATATACACATTATTGAATTATCAAACCAGGAAAATAACAATAATAGCGACATTATTTATAATTATTATTATCAAAAGCTAAATGACGAAAACAAGGATGGAGAAATAGAAGAGGAAACACAAGATAAGACTAACTTTATTATGGATAATGAAATGGAAAACTTAAACACAGACGAATATTTTGTGATAAAGCTTGGAAACGATGAATATATTTCCATGTATACAACTGGCAAAAATACAAACGCGGATGATAATAAAATAATAAAATTGATAAAACAAAAAGAGAAGGAAAACGAACTCATAGGATATTATATAGATAAATATAATAAAAAGAATCTAATATACTGCGAAGATAAAGAAGGTAAAATATTTGTTAAATTGATAAATGAGCAAAATATTATAAATAAAAACAAACATGGAGAAAAACATAGTAATAATACCATTGCAATTTTGAACAAAGGAAACAATGTTTATTATCATGGAGAATTACTTATGGGGATATATGATAAAGACGATAAAAATAACTATTTCTTTAGTGTTTACCAGGACTCTTCTTTTTCGGTATATAAAAACAATGATGTGTATTATACTAGAGAAGAAGCTTTATCATATGTAAAACAAATGCATTTTTATAATTTTGATCATTTAAAAAATAATAAAAATAAAAGTGTAAATAATTTAAATATATCCAAATTCAGCATATTGAAAGAATTAGAAAAATATTTAAAAAATAAAATAAGTTTATTTAAAAAATCATATATAGAAGAAATAATGAAAAAAAAAACTCAATTGTCATTAGTGCCATATAATTTCTTTTACTTAACTGTTAATGACAAATTAGAGATGCTAAATATTTTGATTAATAAGAACGAACAAAATGGCATAAAAAGAAAAGCTCTTATTGATACAAAAGGGAATGATAAAAATGGCTTAAAAAAGGATGGTAAGATAGGCTCAAAAGATAATAGTGATTCTATTAATATCGATAACAAATATTATAAATACGAAATGATGGAAAAATTAATTAAAAATGCAATAGAAAAATATGAAACTGATCAAAGTTCAAACTATGCAAAAAAATCAATTGTGCTTGTATCGACATCAAATAATTTTATATTTGCAATACATTTATATACTGGATTAATTCTATATAAAATTGATATAAATCCTATCAAAGGTGTAAATAGTATGATATCCTTAAAAAACAAGCAATGTTCCTATAGTTTGAATAAAAATAACTGGTCTGAATATGAACAAGGAGGGAAAATATTATTTCTTAACAATGTGTCTAAAGGGGATAATGGTGCCACTACTTTTAATCGCATAGATGGTTCAATAAACCAATCAAATGAATTAAGCTTGTTTAAGAGTTTTTCTAAAGACTCTGTTTTACTTATTTTAAAAACGAATTCTATATCCCATATAATAATATTTGATATACTAACCACAGATATAATTTTTGAAAGAAAATTAAATTCATTCGTAATTCAAAATCTTTTTATTTATACTAATGGAAATAATAAAAGTATAATAGTTGTAGATCAAATGTTAAGAGCAAAAATGATACCTATTGAAAATGCTGTAGATAAAAAAGAGAAAGCATCACAAAATGGAGCTATAACAAAAGTCGATCTAGAAAATGAAGAATTTTATTTTTATACTGTTAATAGTGAAAAAAAAGCTATTCAAGGATACAGAATAATTGGGTCAGATAATAACAATAAATATACAAACAATGATGATATTGATTTAAGAGTAATTGAAACTTATTTTATAAATATGAATGCCGAACAAATAGAAGTTTATGGAAAATCTCTGACTAAGCAAAAGGATATTTTTTACCCTATTAAAATAAACAAAGATGCTTCTATATGTTATAAATATATTAACAATAATATTATAACATATGTTACAAAAACTGAAAATCATAATAATAACACTTCTTCTATTGCTTATACTATATATATTATTGACGGAGTCACTGGAACTTTGATTCATTCGAAAACTTTAGATAAACACACACAACCACCATTCCATATAATTATAAATGAAAATATAGTTGTACTTCATTTTTATAATGCAAATATAAATAAATATGTTATAAAAGCATTTGAACTATTATTGGATAAAAAAGATCCTGGATTTATTAATTTAATTAGTTCAAAAAAAGAAAAAATTGTTGATCTTTTTGATGTTAAAAATGTTATAGTAAAGGAACAAAATTATATCATAGACCATAATATTAAGTCATTTACTTTTACAGAAACAAAAAGAGGAATAACAAATAAACATTTATTACTTTTGCTAGACACTAATAAAATCGCTATGATCAATTTAACTGGTGAAAACAAAGAACCCACTTATAAAAATTTAAATATATTTATTACACACAAAAATATTTTATATAATTCAAAAGGTTTTGTTTCAAATGAAAGTATGCTAGAATCAACAACACTTATTTTTTCATGGGGTGATTATTTTTACTTTACTTCGTATCAACCAAACGGATCTTTTGATACTATGAATAGTTTTAATATTTTCTTTTTATTATTTTTAATAATTTCTGTGTTTATAGCGACATATTTTTCTTATATTACAAGAAAAAATAAAATTATTAATGCTAAATGGGAATAAACACAGATAATCAAGTATTATAGAAACAATTACTTTGCGTTTAACTTGGAATGGAACTGCAGTCAGACGAAACTACATGAATTTATTTACATATGCTCTAAAAGGGAAATAAATGTATAGAAATAATTTATACGAGCTTAACCATCTAACCAATAACACAATTTCTCTGCTTGTGTGATTAATATTCAATAAATACCCACTCTTTAAGGGTACGGAGTATACACATGTGTGTATACGTAGATATGACATACATATTAAAGAGCATTGTTTTTGATTCTTTATGAAAAACATTTTCATAAAAAAGAAAAGTAGAATTATTGAGGATATAATTTCCTATTCTGTATTAATTAAAAATATATTGTTCATGATAGTGTTGTAAATAAATACGTATATTTGCATATATGCACACATTTATGTATGTTTGTATGTATTTATTGAATAATTCACGTACACTGCTATCGAATTTATATGACTTGCCATTTATTAAATTATATCAGGGTTTATGAAAATTATATATACATGCATACATACATAATATTATAGTTTTTTTTGTAATTACATCGTTTACTTATTTTTCATATTTTATATTTTTACACCCCAAAATAGAAGAAAAACAAATTAAGTCGATTTTTTTTATTATCATTTTATTTATTTTTTAATCCATATTGATATAAATTAAACATTAGTAAACATTAACATAAATAAAAATAAAACATTTATATTTTAATATATGCTTTAAAGGGTTATTCAAGTAGTAACTTAGTTTTGTTGTCTATTCATAATGCTTATTTATATGTGAAAAGAAATATAATAAATATAAATGCATATATATGTGTAATAGAATCACAGAGGAAAACAACCTACAAGTACTAGCCCCACATGCACAATATATTTTTTACACATTTGTTTCAATAATTCCTCTTTTATCAATATCTAAGTATAATATTTGTTTATAATATTTATTTAATATAAAAAAGAAAATATAATTTTTTTTTGCATGAAATATAATTTATATGAAAAGAGGCACTTCTCTTTATGTTCTTAATGGTGTTTTGTGTATTAAAATAAAAAATGAACTACTGTAAAGGAAATTTAAAATTTATTATCATATATATAATATTATCCAATTTTTCCACTTTTTTTATATTTCCTTCCATTTCTTTTAAATAATTTTTCATATGCTTTATCTTTTTCATTTAATTTATCTTTTACTTTTTTCACCTTTTTTTAATTTTGTACTATTTACAATAAATAGTAAACAACGTAATTAAAAAAATAAGAAAAATTCATGAACATGGGCCAAAAAACTTACAATGATACAAAAAATTAGCACAAATGAGTTTTATAAAATTTTAAAACAAAGTATTTTATCAAAGCTTGAAATTCTGTATTATATACGATATATTGAAGAATTTTTATTATAAAATGACGATTTATATATAAGAATATATTTATTATTATGTTTTGGGGCGTGGCTAATTACATAATAATTATATGTATATAAAACATATGCATGCATGTATAATAGGAAAAAGAAGCTTTGAAAATTTACATTTCTTGCGTACAATTTTTGTGAGCATTATATACTACTTATAAACATTATTTCCTATAACAGATATGTAATGATTTTAAGTTATAACATTATAATATCGTTATATTTTCTATTGCTTTTATTAATGTAAATACTGATTAATACATAATATATTCATATATATTTTTTCATTTTTAAATATGTAGTATCTTAAGGATTAGATATATTTATATTGCTAAAAAAATTATTATATCGTTTAAAAAATTAAAATATAAATGGGGGAAAATATATATAATAAATAAAATAAAGTTAAAGTACATAAATAATGCATATATATAATTTACCGAAAAATAAGACGTTTTTTATTAATATATGATTTAATGCTTATATATATATTATATTTATACATATATATAAATATATATATAATATATAATATATTATTATATATATAATATAATATTCTATACGCATCAAATATCTTTATGTACATTTCGGAATATATGATGAATAAATAAATATAACTTATATAATTTTATATATACAGGTTATTTTATTATTTTGAAATAAAAATTTGGAATTTTTCGAAGAAAAATGATAACTTACTATATATGAAATAAGAAACTAGTTTATTATTATTTTTTTGTTTCTTAAAAAAAGTATAAAAAATAAAAATACCAAAAAAATACTAATATATAATATATATATATAAATATATTATATATATATATATTATATATATATATATATGCATTTGTGTATAATATACATTTTAACATTTGTAAACAATAATATACATTAATAAGAAAATGCTTATTTTATACCCCAAATTTATATATTGTGCTAAATTTTTTACATAAGATAAAATATAATGATATAATATAAAGCAAAATACGAATTTCTCATTTAATAATATATAAGAAAACATATATTATGAAATAAATTATTCTTGAAATGAAAATAAGAACGAAATAATATATACCTTACAAAAAATTAATAATTTATACATACATACATACATATATATATATAAGTATTAATAATTATAACATATATTTTTATGACTTGCTTATTATATATATATAATACATGTTTTTTATTACATTCAAATTCATCATATGAATATACATGTATGGATGTAATTTAATCGTAAAATGCATAATTGGGGAACTTGTTCACCATTTCTATTACATTACATATATTAGGACACAATATAATAAATTTATTAAAAATATTTTTAGGATATTACTTTTTTATATTAGTTAAAAATAAAAAAGAGTACCCTAAATCGAAATGCTGTTTTTAAATAAAATATTGGATATTAAAAAAACAATTGCTAAGTGAAAAGCATATACATAATACACATTCGTGCATACATAATATATATACATATATTGTGCTAGTACTATTATTATTTTTTTGTGTGTTGTGTTGTCAATTTTTATGAAAATGCTGGATATATTTCATCAATATAATTTTAAAATATACGATTAGAAAGAGTAAAACATTAAAAACGCACATATATATACATATATGAGTGTACAATATGTATATAAGCAAATACGCATAAATGCCCTGAATTTTTTTGTTTTTTAGTAAGTTGGAAAAAACACATTCAAAGCGTTTTTTCAGTATAAAGAAACAATTTTTAATAAGTTTATATATTTTATAAATTTGGTGCAAAAAGCGTATATGCATTTATATATATATATATATAAGCCGACGTAAAAGGAAATAAATATAGCATTGTTGAAGTAATACCAATTACAGGAATTATGACTTTTTTTATGTGTTATAAATTAAGATAGATGATTGATGGATTAAAAAAAAAAATACAAAAGATAAAAGTGATAAAATACAAGGCTTGTTTATATACATACATGCATCATACATATATGCGCATGTATAATTTGATATTCCCGTCTTATATATATGTATAGTATGCAAAAAGTGAAAATATTTCGAACGTAAATGCATAAGAACTAAATTAAACTTCATACATGGATGAGAGAACGAAAATCGTAGATGTATGGGCAAATAATTTAGAGGAGGAATTTGAAAAAATAAGAGATGTAATTGAAAGCCATCCTTATGTAGCCATTGACACAGAATTTCCTGGTATAGTTGCAAGACCGACAGGCAATGTGGTAGATTATAACTATCAAACGATAAAATGTAATGTAGATTTGTTAAAGGTCATACAACTAGGTGTAACCTTTTCTAATGGAAAAGGTGTTTTACCTAAAGTATCAACATGGCAATTTAATTTTAAATTCGACCTTGATAGTGATATGTATGCTCAGAATTCAATAGACTTTTTAAAATTAAGTGGAATAAATTTTGAAAAACATCAATCATTAGGCATTGAGCTATTACATTTTGGTGAAGTAATTATGTCATCTGGTTTAGTTATGAATGAAGACGTAAAATGGATATCATTTCATGGTTGTTATGATTTTGCATATCTATTAAAAATATTAACATGTTGTGCATTGCCACATAGTGAAGGAGAATTTTTTGACTTACTACATGATTTTTTCCCATCACTTTATGATATAAAATATTTGTTATTAAATTTAAATATCAAGCAATTAAGTCGCACATTTTCTTTACAAAAGATTAGTGAAATTTTAAGTGTCAAAAGAATAGGAAGACAGCATCAAGCGGGTTCAGACTCATTAGTTACTTGTAAAACATTTTTTAAATTATTAGAATTATATTTTGACAATAAAATAGATGACAAAAAATATTCAGGTATTATATATGGTTTGGGAACCACTATAAAAAATTATAATAATAAATTTGATGATAATGCATATAAACATAATAACAACAATAACAATAACAATAACGGTAACAATAATGGTGTTTACTACGGAAATAATAATTATATGAAGAAAAACAATAATAATGGTAATAATACATCAGTTTACGGAAATCATTATTCCAACGATAAAAATAATGACAATAATAATAATAGCCAATATTGGGACGGAAAAAATGATATAATATCAGCAAATAATACTAACAACCACTATATACATAACAACATTAATGGTAACAATAATAGTGATTTATATACTTATGTAGATAGTACAAATAATAGGGAATATATGATTGCTTTTAGTAAAGATGCAGTAAAAGGAAATATAAAAAGTGATGTACTATATAACTTATATTCAGATATCAATCAAAATAATTATAATATGATACCAGGTATGAATAATATGGGAGCAAATAATAATTTTAACACAAATATATGCAATAATAACAATAATAACAACGGAAACATCAACAATACTAATAGCAATATGAACAATTTTTCTATTAATAAATATAATACATCACAAATAATTAATTCTATAAATAAAAATGGAAGAATGGGTTTAGTTAATAATACATACATTAACAATAATAACAATAAAATTGGAGATAATATTAATGAAAATAATCATAATAGAATAAACACCAATGATGTTAGTAGTAATAGTAATGCTGTTAGTATTGGCACACATAATATGGGAATGTTGGATACTATTGGAAGCGTTGGGAATGTTGATGGAATTCCTAGTATGGGAAATGTAGGAAATTTTAATCAAATAAATAATGGTAATAATAATGGAGGGAATAATTTTAACGACTGTATAAATTATTCTGACAATGGAAATAAAATGGGAATGGATTCTTCGAAACTTATGAATGTAATTTTTAATGATATTCATTCGAAGGTCGGGAATAATAGCTTAAATAATGATCTGAGCAATATAAATAATGGGAATTTAAAACGTATGAATAGTAACAACATGAGCGATGGCAATATGAACAGGAATATGGGAAATCTTAACAATGGTATAATAAATTTAAATGGGACAAATATAAGCAACTTAAACAATTCTATGATTTTAAATACATTAAGCAATATGAACAACATTGGAAATATGAATTCAAATATTAATATAAAAAATTTAAGAAATTTAAATAATGGGATAAATATTAACAATTTTAATAATGACATTCACACTAATAATGTAAATATGAACAACATAAATATGAGTAACAGTTGTGCTTTGAATGTTAATAATCAGAATGGGAGTATTAATAATATGAACATAAATGGGAATATGAATATAAATAATGTTTATGATGAATTTCGGAATATTGCAAATGTAGCTAATAATGGTAACAATAGTAACAATAGTAATAATAATAATAACGTTAATGAATTAAATCATTTAAGAAAAAATAATACCAAAAAATTGGATATGTCTGATGATAATTTAATAAATGTATGTAAAGGATCTTTTGAGTCATATAATACTAATAATAATGCTTTATCTGCAAATATGACCCCAGGAAATTTAGGAACTAATAACAATAATAATGTATGTATGGTCAACGCAAATTATGCTAATTATTCTACTCCAATTGGAAATAACGCTAATACTAACAATGCTACCAACAATGGTAATAATATGTTTTTACATAATATGAACAATTCAAATATTGGGAATAATGAAAATAACCAAATTAATAATAATATGAATAATCATAATTATTATTCCATGCAAAATAAATATAATTCAATGGGGAATTTTTCAACTATTATGAATCCTATACTTGATAAAGGAGTAGCAGAAAATTGTGATTCTGAAAAAAGAATTATGGATAATAGAAACATAGTTAATAGTAGGAACAAGAATACATGTAACAGTAATAGTAACACATACAATAACAATAATAATAGTGACATAAATACAAAACTCAATATAAATAAAAATCCAATTAATAATAAAATTAATGCTTCACATATTAATTACGGAAAAAATAGCGGTATTTCAAACTCTTTAAATGATAATAATTCTAATTTTAAAGCAACACACAAAATTAATATTATAACAAATAACGATATGGTAAATAATTCTACTCAAAATGGCACACCAAAAAACGAGTTTAGCAATAGCAACAATAGTAGTAATAGCAATAATAGTAATAATAATAGTAACGATGATGATATAAACACTTTGCAGCAGAATATTCATCTGAATAGGGATGACAATTTTAAAGATGATAAAAATTCTAGCTTAAATAAAACAGCAATGGCTAACATGAATTTAAAGCACCCACCTCCTCCTCCTCCTCCACCTCCTCCACCACCTATAAATAATAATATGCCAAACATGTTGAACAATAATAATAGTATAAGCTCCATTAATGGAAATAATAACGAAACTAATAATGATCCTAGTGTTAACAAAAATAACGGTATTATGAAAAACATAAACTCTTCTCCATCTATGAATAATATTATTAATATATTAAATGGTAATAACAATGAAATTAAAGGGAGCAATGCTAGCAGTTCTAATAACGCCAATAATTTGACAAAGCATCCTTCAAATAGTTCTAATATAAGTACTTGTAATAAAATAAATTATACATATAATAATGCAAGGGGAAATTATGTAAACAGTGTAAACAGAAATAATTCAAATTGCTCTAATAGTTCCAATCCAGTTCATATGTATAATAATAGCGTATCAAATAAAAGTTCGGTTGATAGTTCAAATTTTATAACTAATGCTAACTTAAATAGAGATAATACAAGTAATTCTAACAAAATGGGGAAAAATTTTAGCTCTGTGACAAATATAAATAATAGTATGAACGATCAAAATAGCAATAGCGGAGTTAATAATCACAATATTAGCAAAGAGTCTATAGGAAGCAACAATAATGATGGAAATGTTGCGGCTTATGTTAAAGACAATGCTAAAAGCAATAGCAACACTAGTAGGAGCAATAGCAAAAATAGTTTGATGGATGGCTCTAAAGGTAGCAATTATAGTAGCAATAATAATAATAAAAACAGTAAAAATAATAATAGTAATAAAAATGGAAATAAAAATAATAAGAGCAAAGGAAAAAATAAAAATATTACTGATAATAATCATATTAACGGTAATAAAAATAATGAAAAAAATAGTAATAAAGGCAATGATAATAATGGAAATAACAATAATAAAAGTCGAAATAACAACAATAATAGTAACAATAATAATTCTGTGAAAAATAAAGTTAGTGATAAAAATAATGAAGATAGCATTTTTGATAATAATGCAACAGACAGTAATAATAACTACGTTTTAATTAATCAAAGAAAAAATGAAAACAAAAATTATGCAAATTTAAGTACCAAAGGCGATGATAATATTTCAAGAATTAATAATAATAATAATAGCGCCGTAAATAATTCAAATCAAGAATTAATTGACGAGCAAGCCAAAACACGAAACTCAGATAAAAATATATACAATAATTTTTATAATAATGTGAATTATTTTAAATCTGATAATAACATGAAACAGCATAGCAGAATAATGGGAAGAGGCACTGGATTTACTAAAAATAATACAAATCAATTGTTAATGAAAAATAATTTTCATAATAATGGTTTATTAAATAATGAAATTTTAAGTCATGGAGTAAATGTTAGTAACAGTGATAAAAATGATTTTATTAATAATAACGACAATTTGAATTCTCAAAATAATTATTCCAATAATGGAAATAACTATGGAAGTGATGTAAATAGTTACCCAAATAGCTTAAATAATTACACAGGCAATGTAAATAATAATTATTCAAATAATTTAAATAGCTACACTAACAATATAAATAACTACACAGATATGTTAAACCAGGGAATGAACTACAATTCGAATATAAAAAATAACAACAGTAAGGGAGTGACAAATTATGGTGAAGACTCACATAATAAAATTGGAAACATTAGTATGATGAATATGGGAAGGATTAATCATGTATCTAACAATTTTAAAAATAATAATAATGCCAATACAATTAATAATAACAATTTTGACAATAATAATGAATTAAATCAAAACAAATTAAATGATACCATTAGCATGAATGCAACAAATAATTTTATGAACAAAAAAATGAATAAAGAAAACATAAGCATGGTAAATTATCCTATGGTAAATAATATCAATATGAATAGTTTTTACATGAATAATGAAAATTCAATTGGGAAAATAAATATGAATCACGGAAATCAAAATAACAGTAATTTTTTTTTTAATGATAATAATGAAAATGGCGGAAGTAATATTGCTAACATGATTTCAAATGATCAAAATTATAATTCATACTCAGAAAATTTTACAAATAAATTATCTAATAAATCATTGAATGAAAATAATAATAGGAACTTACATGGATCGATATACAATGAAAAAAGAGACAATTCAAAATTAATCTATAATTACAATGAACAAATTTTTTTAAATGAAAATATGCTAACAGAAAATTTGGGATCTTTTGAATCTGCACAGGAAAACATTTATTCTTATCCAAATTATGACATTAAAAATAAAGATAGAAATTATTTTTATGATTCTTAAATTTTGAAAAAATATATTTTGTATTTATAAATTTAAGAAATAATTATCACTCAAATAATCATAAGCACATATATAAGCTTATTTAGTTGATTAATTAAATCATTTTGCGGACTCACTAATTTTTTATTTTTAAATTCAAAGGGGGAGGATGGAATAGGAGGCAGATCAAGATTTTAAACCATATATTAAAAAATACACTTTTTTCATATAAATAACAGTAATAAAATATGGAAATCTGAATATACCATATATCCATATAAATATAATACCTTTATTATATTTGTAATTCTACATAGCAATATGTATTCACACCAGTAACAATTAATAAAGGTTATTGTGTAAATGCAAATTAGAAAGTAATTTATATGTATATATATATATATATATATATATATATATACTTATTTATAATCATTTTTAGATCAAATTAATTCCATTAATCCGCTAGATCAATACAAAATAATGTATTAAAATATAAATTGATACATTGTTTCACGTATTGTTACATGTGTATATATATATTTATTATATGAGAGATAGAGGGGAAAGGCATATAACTGTATTATTTCATGGAATGAACAAATGTGAAAACATATTCATTTCAAATACCCACATCAATGGGTCCATGCATATGCATAGTATATATTCCTTGTATGTACAAATACGTGCAACTTATTTTTTATTTTATTATACGTGTGTTTATCATGCTATACTATAATGCTACATTTTATTTTACATTTATATATTAACGATATTTTTTATTCTGCCTTTTATAATAAGGGAATAATGCTTATTCCTTATTTACTCCCCTCCCCCTTATTTTATGTTTTTTTCCTCTTTCTCTCTATATATTATATATATAACTATATTTTACTATTTTTTTTCAAAGTTTTAACATACATATGTATCAGTATATATATAAGGATAAATATTTTGCTGTTTTAAGTGTTTTTTATATTATGCATAATAATTCTTTTTCTTTTTTTTCTTTTATTTTTATATTATTTTTTTTTATGTAAATTTGCTTTTCATAGCCTATATATCTGTGTTTATATTTTTATAAATTTTTTTTATCAAGTACCTAGTTAAATATATACATTTATATTTAAAGCATCTTTTTTATTAATAATAAACAAATATAACTAAAATATATGTATTATTTATTTAATCATTAGTATATTAAATATAAATTATTTATAACAAAATTGTAATAAAGTTAGAATATTCTCGATACAATTCCCTTTTTTATATGGTTCTTGTACAAATAAAAAGACATGATATTATTAAAGGTATTATCAAGTGAGTAACATGTGAAATTATCACAGAATCTTAAAAAATATCTATTGTTTTATTAAGGTTAGTATACGCTCTTAAAAAAAGTTAAAAAATATACACATATCATATATAGTTGCATGTTACCAGTTCTAATACTATAAAATTCAAAATGAAAGTATTCTATACTACAACAGTAATAATTTCTAGGTTTATGCATTTATTAAAATGGTGAATAATGTGCGGATTTCAAACTATTTTGTATATACAATATATAAGTGTGTGTGTATATATGTCTATGTATAAAAATAATACATATTCACACACTTATTTATGTAACATATTATACTATTTTTCTAATAATTTATTGAAATATATATATATATATAAAGATTCCCAAATATGATAGTGCATTTTTTTTCTACATATTTCTTTGTAAGCATGTTTGAATTAATTATTAGAAAAATAGTGTAATATGTTACATAATACCTGATTTAGCATTTTAAGGATGAAGAAAACATAATTAGCAGTGTTAATTTTAATGATGAAAAAATACAACAAATTTTTACAATAGTTCTTCAGATATTTAAACGTGTTAAGCTACTTCCCCCCAATATCAATATCATATAAAAATCATGCCACATTAATTGGTATTTTATTGTATCTATGTATATTTAGCTATTAAATATATAAATATAGGCTTTATGAATATACCCTTTCGTTATTACTGATTGGAATAATTTCCCCAATAATCAATCCGTAAATAAACAAGCGAAACTACTTATTTACATTGAAATATAAGAAAATATATATGTATTGGTAAAAATAGTAGTTTATTTTTAACAACATTGATTATAAATAGAAGCTCTTTTTTTATCATGTGTATTATCAAATAAATATTAAAAAAACGCATACAAAATAGATTCCTTTCAATTAGTATTATATATTTAAAAATATTTTTTAGAATAAATTTCAGTGAAAAAATATAATACAACAATAAAGAGTATAATATGTATAAAATTAGAATATGTTATGAAT
Source organism: Plasmodium yoelii (assembly GCF_900002385.2). Classification (NCBI taxonomy): domain Eukaryota; phylum Apicomplexa; class Aconoidasida; order Haemosporida; family Plasmodiidae; genus Plasmodium; species Plasmodium yoelii. Next base: position 1,123,682 of record NC_036186.2, on the reverse strand, counting down.
ATTCTTTTATTATAGCCTTTAAAGGTATGCTTTCTTTATTTATTTCGGTATTTTATCTTCACTCACACTATAAAAAAATTAATATATATTTTTGTTTATTATTGTAAATAAATTAATATTAAAACCATAAATATAAAAAAATATAAGCATAATACTGTAGCATTAATAGATTTCTAAATGTTGTGAATTTTCTGGTATATAATTAATTTACATAAATGTATAAATACACTATATAGATAATTATATGTATTAAGTATATAAATATATTAACCCCTTTTGCTTCTTTGTACGCTTTCCCTATTTCACCTTGAAATAACGAAATATTATAGTTTCTAATATATGGCGATTTATTAATGAATAAAAAATATACTTTAAAGTAATCTCACTCGAAAATTTAAAAACGAATATTTTTATATATTAATACGCCTATATATACAATACCCACGTACATGAAATGTAAGTATATATGTGTAACATCTTTTTTGCTATAATTCTAATTTACTTAACTAATCATATATAGCTGTTAAAGAACTTTTCCTTTACAATAATTTTATCATCATTCTTTATTAATATATATGTTTTTTTACCCCTTTGCATGCAAAATAGTATGAATGGAAATGAGAAATTGAACAAAATTTTAGACGAAAAAGAAGACCTTACCGATGCAAAAGATGATGAAAATTCATTGACTGAAAATAATCAAAAAACATTTGAAAACATTTCCCAAAAAAATTATGAAGTGCTTAAATTTTTAAATAAAGATGAACTCTTTTTGCTAATTGATAAATTAAATAAAGATGATAAGCTTACCAAAATAATAGAGGATGATATAAAACAAGAAACTCTTGATTCTCTAAAAAAGGTTAGCCATCGAAAATATAAATTAGTATTAAAAAGTTTAGTTTAATATAACTTTATGCTTTTGTGATTAATATTATGAATATGACATATACATGCATACATACTTTGTGTATTTAATTTAATCTATAAAATTGACATTGCTTTTATTTTTATTCCATTTCTTCGTCTAATTTATATTAATTTTTAATATTTTTGTTTTTCCTCAAATTATATAGTATGAGGATGAACAATATGATACCATACAATTGGACAAAAACGATGAAGAAAATATAGAAGAAGATGAAGAAGATGACGAAGAAGAAAATGATTACATGAAATTATGTAAATATATCCCATTAAGATTAACATATGATGAAAGATTATATTTAAGATTATTAGAAAGCACATTGGAAGTAAGTGAATATACAGATAAAATAGATATATATCATAGTGGTAATAAGAGTCGAAAAATTGTTAGAGAAATAAAAACATTATGCTCTATATTGTCAGGGTTAATTATAGCTAATAATTATGAGAATGGCCAGAAATTAATTCGTGATCGCGATTTTTTAAAAAATAGCAGCTTTTTTAGTTTCGTTTTTGAAATAGGACGAAGATATAAAATATTAAATCCAGATAGAATGAGAAGTAGCTATGGTAAATTAATGTATTTCTTAATGGATACAAGAAGAGAAGATATATATGAGTTATTATCTTTTGATTGTGTATCTCCAATAAAAACTGTTTATGATTTATTAAAGAATAAAAAAAATGGATTTCAATTATTAAAAGATGATTTAATTAAAAAAGCTACAATGGAAATAAATGCAAAAGGTAGTAGGAATGAAATACAAAAACAAATTAAACAAAAAGAAGAAGCAATCAAATATTTATCAAGAAAATATTCACATAATAATAACAAAAATATATTTAGAATTAATATACCTATATTTAATAATCAAAATTTAGATGAAAATAATACAAATGAACATCAAGAATTAGAATATTTGACATCTGAAGAAATAGAAAGATGCTTATATAGTCTATGTGATTATAATACACATATAAAAATGTTTTGTGAACCATGCGAAATTATGATAGAATATTTAAAAACATATTATGATCCTAATAATAAAGATCCATGTTATTCTTTATCTATTGAAGCTGGAAGGCACGGCAGCAGATTAACACATTCCCACAATAGGCAATATATGTATGTATTACAAACATTATATTTATGGAAAGAAATTGGGGAACATATGTTTTTTCTATGGGCATGTGCAGAAAATGATATGCTTGATTTTAAAAACCCATATAGATTAATGGATACAGGACAAGGATTAAATCGAATGCAAAGTGGTCATAAAGTTTTAAGTGCCATGAAAAAAATTCTTCACAATGTTCAAAAAAAATTAGGAGGATGGGTTGGATCTAGCATGATTCACATGGGAGACACAAACATTCCAAATACATTTATGTTTATTGATAAATATACTCAGGTAATTTTTATTATATCCTTATGAATATATACATGTATGTACCGCATTTGTATGCTTTACATCTATTTTATAGTGCGTACCCAAATAGAGTATAAGAACAAAATGAAACAAGAAAAAATAATATGAAAATTTTAATAAAATCTTCATTTTATATTTTTTCAGGTACCAAGAATTTTAAATCCAATAGTTTTGTGTTTAAGAAAAATAGATGAACTATATAATTCCACACCTTCTATGAAAAATTATATTAACAACGAATTTAAGGGGGCACATAATTTAAAGTAAGGAAAACAACTTATAATTTAAATTTTACCAAACCATAGGAACGTTTATTATTGTATTAATTATTCATATAAAAATATATGTATTTTTCAATGTTTCTCACATTTTTATACATATTATTTTACATTTTTTTTCAACACTTTTAAAGAATGATGATTACTTGCGATTTCTTTCGTCATGCTTTTGATGGTAGCGGTGGTGATAATTTTAACGAAGCAGGAAGTTGCATTGATGGTCGATTGACATCTGCTTGGAATTGGTGTTCAAAAATTGAGAAGAAAGTTTATTTCCCCATATTTTTATTAACTGGTTTTATTGGATTTGATGGATCTTTTTAAAAAAATAAAAATAAAACCATAGAAATTGCGAAAAAAAAAAACCAAATAGTGGAAAGAAACACTATTCCATTTTTTGGTATTCTGATATTTTGTTTTTAATTTTTCCATTTTCTTTGCAATGCATGTCAGTTTTATTTCCTATAGAATTTAATGGAATAGCGATTACACATAAGCATATTACATATATACATATGCATATATTGTATTGGCATATTTGCAGTTTCAAACTGTTATATATTTCTTGGGCCTATATTGAACGAATATATTATTAACATTTATGAAATGCCATAATATGCCTTAACATTTTTATTTTTTTCATTTCTTCCTTTTTAAAAATTACTATTGATAATTTTGTAAAATTAAAATACGTTGTTAATTTTATAAATATAATTTGAAAATAATAAAATAAAAATTTATTATAAAATTAATTAAAAATAAAAATTAATAAAAATAAATAAATGGCATACAATGTTTTGAAATATAGATTGCCCCTGTGAATTTGCATGCTACTAGTATTATCTATATATATTTTTTTGGGGAAAATATATTTATTTAAATCAAATTAGTAATATGTTATTTGTTCATCGGAAAAATAACATAAAATATATATAATAAAGAGTGATCATTTTTATAATAACATATTTTAAAAGTATAATTTGGTTTGATACAAAGCCATAACAACTGTAATTAGTTTTTTAAAAAAAATACTTAATATAATTCTATAAAGATAAAGTTGCGAACATTTTTCAATATATAAGGATACATAAATATATAAACACCATAAAAGGTATGAATTATATGTAACTAGCAGAAAAATATAAAAATAAAAAGAAAAAAAACATTGCATACATTTTCTAATCATATACTAAAATGAGAGAAGCAAATATGGAAATCCAAGAAATAACTGAGAGGATAGATAATATAATTGCAACTGCAAACGATGATTTACACAATAAAAGAAAAGATGAATTTGTGGATGATGAATATGCATATAGTTTATGTGATAACTACAAAAGTAAAAAAACGCGAAACGTTGTTATATATTTGTTAAATAAAGATATTAATATATTATATTTCGAGGACGAATATAAAAATATTATATTAATTAATTTCCTAAGATGGTGTCAATTAAACAATTTAAATGTCAAAAAATATCATGATATATTTTTAAAACATGAAATTTTTTTATTAATACAAAATAATGAAACATATTTAAACTTTTTTTTAAAACCAATAATTAATAATGATAGATTATTGTGGGATATAAATACTGATATTTTTAAAAATTTTAATCTACAGTTTGATTTAGTTTCTCAAGGACAAAATGAAACAAATGACAGCATCAGTACTATTTATAACAATACACACCTTGTTTATGACCAAAGTTTAAAGTTAAAACTTAACGAATTTATAGTTAACTCTTCAGACGACGATTCTTATTTTTCTAGTGATGACACCAATTCAGTTTATGCTTATTCAGATAAATGTGAATCTCTTGATTCTGATGTTATCCTTGACGATTATAATAAAAACAAAAATCTTGGTTTAAAATCAATCTCTATGAATGATTACAACAATGTCGATACAAAAAATGAAGTAAATATTACTACACCATTGTCAGACAAGTTAAACACAATCGGTAATGGCATTGCTAATAATAGTGAAGAAGGAAATAAAAATATATCGTCCAATTTTTTTATTGATTCAAATAATATACAAAATTCCAATTTTTCTGCAATGAAAAAAAATGCTAATAAAATAAAAAAGGGTATATTATCAAGTATGAGTAATATTAATATTAATCATTTAATAAATACAATTGTAAACAAAGATGATGATGAAATATTTGATAATATATATAACGAAACAAATGATACAAATGAACTAGTAAACAAATTTGTAAGCACATTTGAGAATAAAAACGAACAAGTAAAGAGCTTATACAAAAAAATTAATAGTATGGAAAAAATTATAAAGCATTTAATTAATGAAATTATTAAAAGAGATATAATAATAAGTAGAGAACAAAGTATAGAAACCAAAAATGAACACATAGAAGATAATAGAATATCTAATAAAAATATAGTGGATAATACAGAATATTATGGTATCAACAAAATTATGGAAAATAATAATACGAAAGTAGGACAAAAAAATAATAGTTCTCGTAATTATAATTCTAGCGACGAAGATTACGAAATGTGTTCAAATGTTGCGAACAATCCAGAAAGCAACGACGAAAATAAGAATGAAAACAATAATAATGATAAAACGAAGAACACAGACGATTACTATTTCGATAGTTATAACCACACGAGTATACACAGAACTATGATTCTTGATAAAGTTCGAACAAATAGTTATTATGAATTTATAACTAAAAATAAAGAAATATTTAAAGATAAAATCGTTTTAGATATAGGATGTGGTTCTTCTATCATTTCTTTATTTTGCTCTGATTATGCTAAGATAGTTGTTGGTATAGATAATGCAGAGAAAATATTAAATAAAGCTAGGAAAATAATAAAAACCAATAATGCTAAAAATATATATTTATTTCAGGGGAAATTAGAAGATCATGATATATATATTGACCAGGAGGAAAAAAATATATATTATATAAATAAAAGTGAAAATATCGAAAATTATAAAAAAACAAATAATATAACTAGCGAATTAAAAATATTAAAATTTGATATTATTATTTCAGAATGGATGGGATACTTTTTATTTTATGAATGTATGATAAATACTATAATATATGCTAAATATATGTATTTAAAAAAGGATGGTTATATTTTCCCAAACATTGTACATTTATATTTAGTGGGGTATAATGATTCAGATTATATAAATAATAATTTTTTAATATGGGATAAACCTATGTATAACAAAAACTTTTCACAACTTAAACCAAATAGTAAACAATTTGTACAAACTGCTAAAATCGTAAATGCTGATAAAAACAATATATCTACTGATATAGTTAAGTTTGCAACTATAAACATGTACACATTTGATAAAAACGATCATTTATATGTTAATTCAAATTTTAAAATAAAAATTAATCCTGATAAAATAGTAACGACATTATGTTTTTATTTTGATTGCGAGTTTCATTTGTTTTCATATAACGAAAGCATGAAAAGTTCATATGAAACAAATAATATAAACAAATCAAGTAATGTTGTTACATTATCAACAAGTATTTTATCTGAAAAAACACATTGGAAACAAACGCTTTTACATATATATTTTCCAAATTACAATATTGCAAATATTGTAGCTAATAATAACAATGATGATAATTACTTATCGGGGAATATATACATATCACAAACAAGCAAAAAATCAAGAAATGTAAACATACTGTTGGATATAGATAAAAATAAAAATATAAACGTGAACGAATCGTGTAATTGTTATTATTCAATAGACTAGTTTGCTCCTTAAAAAAATATTATACTTTTTACTATTTCTTGAGCTATATTGAAAAGGCTTTTTTAAAAAATATATCAATTACCAATAGATTCATCCACTTTATAAAGATAGAAGAAGAGGGTAAAATGACTCAAGAATGGTTTCAATATATTTTTAACTAGTGGCTTGACAGAAGTGGATTTATTTCCGTAAAAGAATTCATATAAAAATTCTTCATTATTGTAAACTGTAGATATATCATTTCTTAATAAATAATAAAACATATTCCATTTAATTGTTTGGGGTGGGATAAACATCTTTACTCTATTCATATTTTTATACCAACTTTTTGGTTTATAAACATAAGCAAATTTATCAAAAAAATATATAAAGGAATAATAAGGATTTAGTTTTTCGGGTATCGACATAAGCTCTCTAAATTGTTCATTTTTTATAATATCTACAATTGCTCTTATGTATATATCATTTATACTTTTCATTATTGGTCTGTTTGATACAACCGGAACAGATACAGGAGTACAAAATATTGAGTTATTGATACTAGTGTTTATAGTTTCTGGATCCATTCGACTATTCACGTTAAATATATTTCCAAGTGTGGTCTTGGCCGATACTGTAAAACACGCATTCACATCAAACGTAGTTATGTCTTCGTTTTGATCATGAATTATCGAAACTAATGAATCATTTGATATGGAAAACAAATGCGTAGAGTCCATATTACTCTCAATACTGCTTTTCATTGTTGATATTCTTTTTAGTTCCTTTCTATGTATATGACCAATTTCGGTATCTAATCTTTTCGTAAAAAATTTTCTAAGGAGAGATGCATTTTGACATAATTTGAAATAACTATATTCTGGAGTTTCACATGCATCGTGTGATGGCACAGAATATATATTTTTAGATTTATACGCTTTGTTAAAAAGGAAATATGATTTTTTATCATAATTACAATAGTCGATTATATAAGAAATTTTCACTTTATCATTTACGCTAAATAAGCATGATGAACCATTTTCTATATTATTTAATTGGTCATTTATATCTCCATACATTTCATTTTTCATTATAAATTCTATATATTTTGCATTTTTATATTTTTTATCATATTTTAACAAATATTCATAGACAGATTTTATTTTTGTATTGCTTTTAACTAATAAATATGTTCCATAATAGTTGTCATATGAAGATGAGTCATCATGTTTAGAATTTTCATTTGAAAAATTTTCACCAACGCTATCAGGATCAGGGTAGTATGATTCAATAAATGATTCCAGATCACCCAATTCTTTGTTAATATAAATATCTGTATTTATTGGTGCATCATCATTACTAGTACTTCCCCTAGAATCAGAAGATTCATTTCTTTCATAAATGATTTCCTCCGTTAATGAACTAGATCTTTCATCATAAGTATTTTTATACATATTAAAGGAATCCCTTAATGCTTGTTTCATACCATTGAATGTTTTATGTGCCTTAACAAAACTTTCCACAATTTTTAATTGTTTTTTCAAACGTTCAACAGCTTTTTGATGATACTCTTTAAAGGCTTTATGAGTTAATATGTGGTTTTCATATTTTATAGAATAAAGAGAATTCATTAAAATATAATTCTGAATAAAGTTCGTATATCTGTTAATATATTCATATATAATAGCTTCATCACGACTTATTTTCGGTGTACTTAATGATAGGAAGGAAAGTTTTTTTTTATTTCCAACACTAAATGAGATTCTTCCGATAGGTATAGAGAAATTATTCAACGTTCTATATAAATGTCTATAAGCATCAACTGGATTGTTTTTATCAAATATAAAAACTTTGGTGTAGTGAATATTAACAAATGAATTAATTAAGTTATCTACTGTGTTAATATTTAAATTATCTGAATACAAATAAATTTTTTTCATAAAGCTACGACTTTTCATATTATTTTGATCACCAACATATGTTAACCAGTTATAATAAATAAATGGGTCTCCTTCATATGAATATTCGGTATCGCTTGTAAATACATTATCCTCACTAACTAGTTTATGAGATATATGTCTATACATATCATATGTATACAGTAATAGATTAGTTCTACCACTACCTAATATTGAATGTGGTGTATAAATATTACTACTTACAGCCATTGGGATAACAAAATGAGTTAATTTAGGGCTTTTATATACATATCTATTTGGAATGTATGGTCTCGGTTTTTGATCAAAATTAACTATTTCATTAATAAAAGAGATAAATTGGCCTAAATTATGTGATGGTACATGTTTACATATGGGATTATGTTTTATATAATTAAAAAATGGATAATTATTTGATACATTAATGTCGGATAAATGAACAGGAATATTATATAGTCGTAAATAGTATTCATTTCTAATGTTTAAAATATAATAACTTAATGATCTCATATGCATCGATGAGTGAATACCCAAAGCAGAATATAAGCTTACTACTTCGTCATTGTCTAAATCAGAATAAAAATTAACATTTTTAAAAAATCCCATCAATGAACCTATATTTTTTTTATAATTATAATTTAATTTTTCATTTACAGCTAATAAGCAAAACAATTCTGGGTTTATTAAATATATCAATTCTTTAAAATCTCGTAATTTAGCTAATTTAGATGTGACAATTTTAGGGATATATTTAATAATATGTCTATATTTTGATACATTTTGATAACCTATTGTAACATCCTCCATATTTGCATATAAACCAGATAATGGCGATCCTGTTGCAGTAAAACCTAACAAATTAAATTTTTTATTTAAAATATAGTAATGCAACCTTTTTACGAATTTTAGAGATATTACTTCTTCATCATCTTCACTATCATCATTATCTAAAGTTTGATAGGAATATTGAAAATTGTCATAAGAATTATTATTAGGATCAAATACGGACGTGGAATCTGATATTTCTTCGTCTTCATCCTCACTATAGTCTGATTTGATATTCGAGGTCAGATCTTCATCCATTTTAAAGGGGTTTCTCATACGTTTACTACTAGAATATTTTGATTTTTTTAATTTAGAAAGTTTTTTTTTATACAATTGTTTGTTCACACTCTCTAAACTATCATATTCAACATTATGATCGCTAAACATTTCTTCAAAATAATCTGTTAATCTTTTTTTTTTGGGAACAAATTTAAATGATTTGTAGAGACAATGATGATGTTTTTTAAAATATGGATCTGATCGATATTTTATGGTACTTTTATCAGTTATTATATTTACGTCGGTTAAAGTTCGTTTGAAATTGTGATTCAATATTGCTAATGTTGTTCTTTCATTTTGAATATCTATTAATGAGAGATTTACTGTCTTCCATATATCTCTATCTAACGTGAAAACAATTCTACCAATATTACCTCCCACACAATGTGCATGTACAAATACATCATATGTATGACATGTATCATCTTTTAATAAATGCTTGAATGTCATAGATAAGCGGTTTGTTATAAGAAATGCATAATTAGCATGGGCGTGTATTCCTTCATTACCAACAAAATTTGTTATTACTACATATGGCGCATATAAAAAATATTTATGATATTTTTTTTTTAACATTGCATCATACTTTATTAAAGTTATTTGGGGACTCCATATTCTATAATCATCGGCATTTCTTGAATTTGGTCTTCCATGTAATAATAGATTGAATGCACAATGAAATTGTTTTTTTTCAAAAGGGATGCCATTCTTTATATTATTGTATCTTTCTTTTTTATACGCATTATATTCTTTTGTTTCAAATACATAATATTCATTAATAGATCTTACAAAGTCTCCCTTGAAATTAGGATGTTGTAAATCAATAAAAGGATTTGTTTCGAGGGGGTGCAGCATCCATTTTTCGTCAATGTCGTTTTCAAAACTTATCTGAAGTGGAAAAAAAAAATATATATATGTGTTCACGCATATAATGCATAATATTGTCTTGATTTTCTTTTGGAATTTTTTTACTTACATCATCACTAGGATCTGAGCATACTACATATGCACCATATTTCACAAATAATAACAATAGCAATATAAAATGATGCATCTTTTTTCTTAATAAGTTAACTACAATTTTTCATATTTTCAAACAATATTATTTCATTAATTTGAAAAAGGTATTTCAAGTTAGGTGTGCATAAATATATATTATGTATTTTGTTTACATAGTCTATTAACTATTATACTTTATATATTGCATGTTATTATCCACTAAAAAATACACAATTTTATAACTTGTATGAAAAATATATAGAAAATACAAATAAAACGATAGATATTAATATAATACATACAGTTGCCTATGCTTATACATAGTGGCAATTAAAGCTGGAAATAAAAAATTAATAAATAATATATCAAATGAAATGCTACTAAACTAAATAAAGCAGCAAATAAAAAATTATTAAATAATATATCAAATGAAATGCCACTAAACTAAAATGTTGAAGGTAAAAATATTAATCAAAATTTATTATTATCAAAAAAATATATGTATTATTAAAATAAGCGTATATATATATATATATATATATATATATTTGTATACACCTAATGTTTAACAAACATAAATATTGTGATGTGGATTTTTTTCACGTTTTTTCCACATTTATTTTATCTTTTTATTTAAACGCTAATATGTATTTTTTATAATTAATTATATATATACTGAAAACCATGTTTTGTAGATAAATTTATAATTGAAAAAAACAATTTAATTTCAATCACAATATTATTAATAGACGAGGAAATAAATATGCCAACTTATACTATTAATACGCTACTGAAATATACATATCTATTCGTCTCTTTTTAAAGCATAAAATATTATAGTAAAATTTATATATCCATAATAAACTTGTTATGATTAAAAATATAAAACCAAAAAACTAATGTTATAAATATAGCATTCCCCAAAGATGGAAAATAAATAAAGATAAAACACTTTAAAAAAATTATTATATGTAAAATTGTTTACATATATAAATATTAAAAACTAAAAAAAATAAAAATAAAAATAATAAAAATAATAATAAAAATAATAATAAAAATAATAATAAAAAAAATAATAAAAATAATAAAAAAATAATAATAAAAATAATAAAATAATAATAATAATAAACATAACAAAAAAAATGCTAATCTATATAATAAACCATCTATTTGTTAGTGTAAAAAAAATTCATCTTTGTAAACCCAGATGTGAATGTTTATATGATATGCATAATTAATTTTGATTCATTTGCCATAAATGTTATAATATCTTTATATTTATAAAGTAATTTTAAAATTTCAATAAATATGGAAATGTGAATATGCATGATAATGCATCTACGTGCATAAATAAAATGTAACGCAAACAAAGAAATACAGTTATTCGTTTTAATACATAGCTTCCTGTGTAAAGATAAAACGTTGCATAATGTATGACAACCTCTTACTCACATTTACATCAAAATATAATTAGAAAAAATATAAATTTTGTGATTTGAGTCTTTTTAAACATATGATAACAAATTAATTTTTGGATGAGCATTTCGAATTTTATAAATCATTTTTTTGAATACAATGCAGCATATAAAAACTAAAAATACAGTTTCGGGATAATATTAGTTTTTTCTGTATTTCTCTGCATCTATGTATAACTTTAAATAATGCAAGCTATATATTGTTTCTCTTTCTTTTTAATAATATGGAATTTGTAAATATAAAAATAGAAAACAATAAAACATTGTAATGAATAATACTTCTGTTTATATGAATTTGGAGAATGTTATTGGAAATAATAACAGTGAATGATATAACTATTTCCTATATTATTATTTCGATATTTTATTAAATTTTTAAATATTATATATATATTTGCGTGTGTAATTGAGTATGCACACATAAATAATATGCAAAAAAATTAATAGACAAAACAAATAAATTGTAGTATTATAATAAAATACCAAATAAAAAAATATGAAAATATTAAGAGTAAAAATGATTAAAACAGGTATAAGAAATGCCTAAAAATATATTTAAAACTCTTAAACGATTAAGTGTGTCTTAAAATTATTTTAAAATGCCTAAAAATGAACAAATATAATTTTTTTCATATTGAAAATGGCTCATGCTCTGTAACTGAAAGCTCTCTTAATGATTTGTCCTTTGAAAATGTAAGTGTAGACATTAAAAAAGAAGAGAAAAAATGTATTGATCATAATGAATTTTCTAATGATCCAAAGGACACATTTGATGATGGTAATAAAAGAAATGCATTAGATTTCTTAGGTTTATATAAAAAAAATGAAAAACCTAAAATTCAAAATGCCTCAAATAAAAAAAGTACGGAGGAAAAAAACTGCATTTCAAATTTTCAATATGAAAATCGTACGTTAAACTATAATAATAATGATACCAATAATAATGGTAATAATAATATTGATAATTCAGAATGTAAAGCACTAAACAATACCATAATACGTACCCCAAATGATACATATAGTAAAGGTATTGTTGGGGTAAATGGTGAAACCATTGATAATAGGGAGACTCTTTCAAACTCCTTTAAAAATGTGCATAATAAAGAATTTATTAACAATTCATGTGTAAATAATAAAAAAGAGGATCCAAATGATATAAGAAATGTGACTAAGAATGAATTTTATTGCTTAAAAAAAATTATTGATAATAACTTAAATAATAATTATGATAAAAATGAAGTAAGAATTTTTCATATTTATCATGATAATAGAGCAGAGTGTCTATTCAATGATATAAGCATAATAAAATTTTATGCACATAATAATATTTGCATATATGAAAACAAGTATTATATATATAATGAAATTAATTCAAATTTATTTCAAAAAAAAAATGAAATTGAAAAAGGAATCGAAAAAGAAATATCTTTTGACATAGGTAAGGAAGATATTTATGAATATATCTATAAAGAAAAAATAAAACTAAAAAATAATAATTCGAATATTAATAATAACGAAATTAAGAATAAAGATGATAATTGTTGCCAAAAACAAATGCAACGTATTCAATTCTATATGCATAAACTTCCATTTTTTTTAAAAGAAAAAATAAAAATATTTATACATATATATAACATGTTTAGTATACATCCATATATTAATCATAAATTTATTGAAGATGGGATGTACTCTAAAAATCTTAAAATTTATTTCACTTTTGAAAAATTTATATACATTAAATGGCGTTTTTATTCTAGTGGTGCGTTGCAAGATATGTTAAAGGATATTGTCTTAAAAAAAAAAAATAATAAATTTATGTATAATTGTCAAAACAACTTTGTAAAAATTAATGATTTTATATATATAAATTTTTTAACACAAGAAATCAAAATATATGATATACACAATGATAAATTTGATGAAAATAATTATATAATTTTAAATGGCAATGGGCTTTGTTTTTCTGTGCATTATTATATTATGGTTCCATATCATAGACATGTTAGTGAAAATATGGTTACACCAAATGAATGCACTAATGAAAATGTTAAGAATAATATAAATTGTAATTATAATAAAGACTATAATTTAAACTATGAATATGTTTATATTTCGCAATTATTTAATATTTATGATGATTTTGACATTACTTTTTTATATCCATTATATATTTCTTACGTTTTTTATTATCATTTATTTGTGGAAGACAAAATTAAGGATAATGCAAAAATAGTAGACAATGTTACACTAGAACAAAACAAAATTAAAAATGTAAAATATGAACTTAATGAAAAAAATCGAAACTATGATAATACCTTGGAATCGTCATATCTCAATCACCTAAACGATATCTACATTAAATTGTCTAACTGTTTTGAAAGAAAGATTTTGGATTCTAAAAACTCTAATATAAAAATAGAAAATGATACTATTACATTTTTAATCCCCAAAAGTTGTTATATTAACTCAGAAAATGGTGAACTTATGAATAAAAAAACTCACCATTTAAGTTTGTTATATGCTGTGTGTATAAGCAAATATAATATAAATGAAAAAAACAATATTTTAAACAATGAAAAAAATAATTACACTAATGAAATTTATCAACATGAAAAAAATTACATATTTCCAATAAACGGTATACCTAATAAAACAAAATTAGAACAATACTCATATTATTGTGATAAAAATTATGGAAATATAGAATATTCTGAAAATAGACTTAATGAAGAAAAAATCGATTGGAAAATTTTATGCATGAATGAAATTAAAGAAGTCAATAATATACGTTCTATTTTTCCAAATCATATGAAAGAATATTTTAATACATGTAACAAAATTGACAACATAATAAAAATTAGTATACGAAATGATGGCATTTGTTTTTTTTATGTAAAAAATATTATTTATGAATATATTTTTTTTTCTTATTTTATAATATTTAATTCTATGAAAAATTTATTTGATTTAATATACAAACAAAAAGGGCAACGAAATAATATAAACTCAGAATATGCTAAAAATAATGAATCCGAGAAATATAATAATAATTCGAATGCGAATAATTATAAATGTGATAATTTCTATACGAAATCCGAAGTTTTCACATATAATGGGAAAGAGAATGAAATAATAAGTACATTAAGAAATTATGACAATGTGTTAAATATTTGCAACAATAAATTAAATGAAAATGACATAAATTATTATAACGTTATGCATATTAAAAACGAAACATTGTCTACATTTGAAAATATAACCAAGGTATTTGATATTAATAATATAAATAGTATTTATAACGATCTTTATATATGTGAAAATAAAAAAATTACCACATTTAAATTAGTTAACGTAATGAATAAAGAAAAAAAAAATATATTAACTCCATATTATTTTAACCACAATATATTAACCGAAATATTTTTTATAAAATTGTCTAACATACATATTTTTGATATCAATAGGCAATTAAATACAGTTTTTGAATACATTGATTATAATAATAAAACGTTTACACCTTTTTTAGAAGAATATAAAAAATACGAAATGAATATTCAATTAGATTTGTTGGAAAACATGTATAATATCAACAATGAACTTTATTTATTATATGTTAAAAAAATTAATTTTTCTCATGATATTTATAAATACAATTACTTATTTGTATTGGATCATTTATTAAAAAATTATATTCTTTATTATAATATATATTTCATAATACATGATAAATTAAAAAAAAGCAATTACTATAAATTAAAATATACTAATAAAAATAAAGAAACGATATCTGTCCACTTTACCGTATCCTTTAATTATCTATACGATAAAACGATTGCTCGTTTCAAATTAAAACCGAAATATTATATAACACATATTGAGCAAGATTCAAATCAAATTTTTGACGAAAAAAATTATATTTCATTTATTAGAAATTATGTGAATACAAAATGCATAATGTAAAATTTTTTTTAAGCTCTTTATTTTCAAAAAGGATGAGCTACACATAAATATTATGCAATAAGTAGCTCAATTTATTATTTTGTGTTTGCAATAATTCTAAAATATTTTTTTATCTTATCCATAGTTTTTATACCTTTAAATAATGATGAGTTTTTCGCTTTTGTGATACAACAATTTATATTGCATGTATGGATATAGACTGATATGCTTTTATTCTATAATTCATTTCATTTTAGTTTATTATATGTGATTTATATAATTCATTAATTTAAATAATTTATAATTTTGTTACGTTGTCAATTTTTCTTGAATGTGTATATTTTTTCTAACCAAAATGTACCATAATTGCTTATTAGCATATGGTCATTGCACATTTTTTTTTTAAGTGTAGCATAAGACATAATAATATCAATCAAATTTTGAATATTTTTCTATGTAAATATATTTACATAATTTTTTTTGGTGGGAAAATTTATTTATATAATAAATGACAATTTTGTAATTAGTTTAAATTCCTTATTATATCACAAGGAGATTGGTAATTTTTTTTCCTAGTGTGCGATTTCTTTATGTGATATAGCAAAAAATATTGATAAAATGTTTTCTTATGCTTGTTACTTAATTTATTTCTTTTTAAAAAACTCAAAAATCTGTGCTTTATAAAGAAATATAAATTTTTTTGGTCCTGCATTTTTCGTTTTTGTATGATATTTTTTTTTAATTTTAAACACAAATGAAACTTATTGCTAAGCTTAGTATTTCTAATCTTTTTAATACGTTTAATATTTTGATTTTGTTTTTTTCTTTTTTCGAATTTGTCTAATATTTGATTATTGTCTACTAAATTATGTAACTTCTTTGTATTTTGTTTTATATTCATAGTAACCTCTTGTTTAATTTGTGTATTATGTTTAAGTATGGCTAATAAAAAAAGGTTCATATTATTAAGGTCATTTAATTCATTTTTTCGATAAACTATAATATTATATATATATTTGTATGCTTCTTTATTTATAATTTTGTAGTGAAGAAAATATTTGCAAGATGAGATAAAGTACAAAAACAAACACAAATTTTTAATTTCACTTGAGACAGTAAAATATTTATCTACGTCTTTACACAAAACATTTTTGATCGTATGATGTTGTTTAAATTCATTTAAAAAGTCAAATATATTACAAATATCAGTATCGTTAAAATAGTTATATATTTTAATTTTATTAAAAATATTTAAAATGATTGTAATAGAATTTTGTATAATTTGTTTTTTTTCTTTTATTATTAATATATTTTTATCATTAGTAGGAGTATTTTTTAATAATGCCGTGGGGTTATTTTCACATATTTCTGCTAATTTATTTTTTAAATTTCGATTATAATGTGTAATGCATGAAAGTAAGAAGGTGAAATTGTTCATATAATTATTTATATTTTCTTCTCTGTTTATATTTTCTAATATTTGCAAAAAAAATACTTTTTGAAACGTTTTTTCAAAAAAATCATTAGTTTTTATAAAAATTGACAATATTTTTATTACATATTCATAAAAATGTGTTTTATTGTCTATCCCTTCTTTTTTATCATAATTAAGTATTTCAGAAACAACATCTTCATAAAATTCATTATCACTCAATATTTTTTTATTTAATTTGGGGCATTTTAAAACTTCAAGTGTAAGCTTTAAAAACATATTTTTTTCTATATTTTTATATAATGATATATAACATATAAATATTTGTTCAATTTGTTTATCTATAGATAGTCCATTTTTATCTGTTTTTGTATTGCTATCTTTATGGTTTTTGCTTTTTTTTTTTAATATATGAACATATTTTAAAATCCTGTATATACTTGAGTTTATGTCATACATATAAAAATTAGTGTCCAATCTTTCATGATTCATATTTATGTTTTTATTAAAAGGTACATATAAATCTAACTTTGTATTTTTATAATATATCTTAGTCTTCTTATTAGTTGTTACTATGTTTCTATGATAAAATTTTAAATAAGAGCCACATCTAACTTTGTAAAAGTTTTTACTCATCGTTGCTATTCGTGTGTTCCTAATTTTGTACGTATTATTTTTCCCCTTCTCATGATAATACAACATATATATACAAATTTATTTCTTCTTCCTTTTTTTTAATCAAACCAGTTATATATTTTTCTTAAATCAGCAATGCAAAGGGGAAGAAAATTAAAAGTAAAATAAGCGAGTCATTTTTATCTTACATTTTATTACTTATTTTTCTTCAAATGCAATGCAATTAAAATGGGCTAGAATAAGCATAAATTATGGAAAATAAAAAATTTTAATAATAAAAAAAAAATAAAATTCATCAAATAATCGGAACAAATAAGCGGAACAAATAAGCGAAACAAATAAGTGGAACAAATGAACAAAACAAGGCGCCCCTCTTATATAATTTTCTTTATTTTTCAGTCGAACAAATAAAATACGATAAAATTATTTTACACATTGATTTTAAACCTTTTTTATTGAAAGAATAATAAAAACAATGTAGCCCAAAAGGCTTACGATTTGTTGTACTTCAACAATTGTATAATTTAGTTATTTATTTACAAGTTCACAAACCATGTTTTTTACAAAATGGGGAAAATAATTTCAAATAATTTATTTCTCCATTTCTTTTCGCTTTTTTATATTTATTTTTTTTCTTTTAATATTATATAATATTGAATTTTTAGAATTTTATAGTTCTTATTTTTTTTTAAAATGAAATAATGATTTTCACAAAGCAATGTTTGTTTCTATCTTTTTTTGTACTCATCGTGTCATCTTTTTTGAAGCGTAAATTAGTGCTAAACAACTATGTAAGTATAAAAAATGTTCGAACAAAACATAATAGAATAGTTATTATGTAACAATGATATTTAAAAGAATGACATATTGCATGTGTATATGTGTCAACATATAAACATGTACATGTTGATGAAGGGGCATCATATTTATGCATATATTTAGGTTAACCAATCTTATCATTTTAACTTTCTTTTTTTGTTAGATATACTCTAAGACCAATCGATTTAAGAAAAGAAAGAAAATAGTTAATTACCAATTAGTAAAAAGTAAAGATAAGGATGTCGAATCTTACATTCCCCATATTTATAAGGATATTGCGCCATCATTAAAAGGATTAGCTGATCAAGTACTAACACAAATCCTATGATTTTAATATCATTGGAAATAAAACTATTATGAGAATCGATTGTGCATATACATGTCTGTGCTGGAAAATTCAAACTCTTGGCACTGATATACCTCCTCATTTCTATTTCATACACACTTCTCTTTTTGGTTCTGTAGTCTAATTTGTAGAAACATAAATGTGCATAGACTATAACTTAATTTTTTTTTCGAGTACTAATATCTGTTAATGCTTTTTTTACTTTTTATAGGAATACTCTTATAAGCAACTTTTAAATGCGTATATCCCCGAAACAATTGAAAGAGAAAAGAGAGATAAATTAAACAAAAAATCAAATCAAAAAAATAATAAAAAGCAAAGTAAGGAAAACAGACAAACTAATAAAAATAATGAAATTGATGAAAAAGAGGAAAATGAAGAAAATGAATGTAATAAAGATTTATCAAATAATATTGACAAAATGATGGAAATAAAAATGAAAGAAAATGATATTAAACATTTTGAAAATTTAAGTGAAATAAGTAATCATAAAAAGAAAAATAAAATATTAGATATAGCATATGATGTTATTGAAGATACATTAAAAAATACTTATATGAATCAAAAATTGGGATTAGATAATGAAAATAATGATTCCAAAAAAGATTATTTAGAAATCGCGAAAAAAAGAAAAGACTTATTATATGATAAATTAATTAATAATTATTCCATGTTAAATAATTCGAGTACATTTGATTTGTTTGGAGTTTTTTATGACAACAATAATTATAAAGATGATAATAAGTTAATAGAAGAACTTGACAAAATTATGAATTTAGAGCCTTTTAAAAGTAACAAGGATAATATTGATGAAGATATTGATGCCCTTTTAAAAAAGGATAAAATACCTACACATATTCGTAACTTTATTTTAAAGTATAAAAATTTGAGAAAAATTAATATGTCAAATAAAAAAATAGATCATATGAAAAAAAACGAGAATGAACAGGTCAAAGAAAGTGGTAGCATTAAACAAATGGACAACGATGGTAATGTAGATGATGAAAAAGAGAAAGACGAAGAAAACAGAAATTATGAAAAGAATATAAAAGATGAAAATGGAGAAAATATATACAACGATTTTAATAGAGACTTGAACAAAGTTTTGATGACTTTTAATAAAAATTTAACTAATGAAAAATTAGTAAAGAGAGATAAATACATTATAGATGAGTTATATGAAGAATATAAAAAGCATATAAAAAATATGAACATTAAAAGAAATAAATTAGAACCACAAAAAGATAATTATGATTTTTTAACATTTGTTCATGAATATGGTGAAGAGTTTTTTTTCCAAAAATATGGATATTTTGATAATTATCTAAAGGAAAATGTTGAAAAAATTAAAAATAAAGTTAGAAGCGAAAATGCAAATATAGTAAGCATTCCAAATATTATGAATTCTGAACCGAATTCAAAACAAGAGAAATCTTCGACAATTACTAAATCAAATGACCCAGTAAACAATATAGGAAATGAAAAAGACAACATCGATGAAGATTTTTTAAATGATTCTCCTGAAAAAAAAATCAATAAAAAAAATGATGAAAAGAATAACACACAAATGCGTAATAATTTAGACTGGAGAAAAGAAAGTAATAAATTAGAAAGTTATATGCTATCAAATATAGTACACGAATATAATAAAAGAATATACGATATATATAAACCTAATGATATGATAACAAACCACTATGGATTTAATAATTATATTGATAATGAAGAATATGATAAAGATATAAATGTTTCTTTAAATAAATATAGTATAATGAATTATGATAGTAAAGAGGAATTAAATAATGATGAAAGTTTATATGTTGGTAAATTAATATTTGGAAAAATATTTAAAATTGAAAAAAATATGGCACTTGTAGATATAAATTATTCACATTATGGAGAAATCCATTCAGATCAAATGCCATATAATATTACTAATATTAGTGATGTATTTAAAGTTAATGATAAATTAATATTTGAAATATATAAAATGTATCCTAATAGAATTGAATTAACATTAAAAAATATTCAAAAAATTAATGACCTTAATAAAATATTATTATATAAAACACAAGATATTCCTTTTGAAGTAACCGTTTTATCTATAATAAAAAATGGCATAACTGTTTCTTATAATGATATATATACATTTATTCATATATCTGCTATATCGTCTAAATATAAAGTTATAGTAGACGAAAATGAAACTATTGATTCAAATTTATTAAATAAAAAAATAAAAGTATTTTGTACTGATATTAATAAATTAAGTTTTTCAAACTTATTATATGAGCAAAATGAACAATTAAAAAACATAAATATGTATGATGTAATTGACGTGGAAATTATACATATATCCAAATACGGTTTAATGGTAAAATATAATGATATTGTTGGGCTTATACACGTATCCGAAATTTCCAGAAAAAAGATGGAAAATATTAATAATGTTTTCAAAATTAATGAAAAGATTAAAGGAATGTTAATAAATATAGATTACTATAACAAACGATTCTCTTTATCTACTAAAATTTTAGAAACTCACGATAAAAATTTTATTGATAATAGAGAGGACATTTATAATAATATTGAACATATTGTTAATAACATTAAAAAAAGAAGTAATAAAATGGAAGTTAACGATTCGAATATTAAGAATCAGTTATTATCTCTAATTGATATATACAAAGATGGTAATGGGTCTGAAAAAGTGAAAACTGAAGAAGGAAAAGATGAAACTACTAATCAACATAAAAAAATACAAGAGGAAATAAAACTTTACGACAATGAAAAAATAGATAAACATCCCCAAGTTACTAGTGAAAAAACTGGGAGTCAAACAGAACATATTACAGATATTAAAAATGACAATAATATAATTGATGGAGAAGAAAAATATAACGTTAATTCTATTGATAATGATATTAAAAAAATGCAAGAAAAATATCAAAACAACGATGATGACACACTCTCCGAGTTAAATCAATCTGAAGAAAAAGAAGAATTATCTATTGATGTTCACAATGAATTGGTCCCATATCTACTTCTAAAGCAGTCCGATTCCAATAAAGAAGAACATGAGGAAGAAAAGAAGTAAGGCGTGAAAGAGCAAACTACATATATTTTACATTTATGTTGGATTATTAATATTCAGTTCGATTGAAAACAAGGAAATATTTATATGATCTTTTTTTTTTTTTTCAAATTTGTTTTCATTACTTCTCCTTTTTAGGGAAATTGTTTGGAACCTGGATGACGAAGAATTTTTGCATTCTAATTCTCCGACTCAGAATTCTCAATGTATGCTTAGAAAATTATTTAAATATACATATTAATATATTCCAAAGTGTATATATAATAGTGTTATTTTCTATCATTAAACAATGCCTAGTGTGTGAGCATATTTCGAGATATATGTGCGTAGATAAAGTATCAGGATCTCATAATCTTATATTCATGTCCCATATTTAATTATATTTCTCTTTCTTTTTTTTAGATATCGAATATCAGTGGTCATATTTAAAAGACAAAAAATGGGTATCCTTTCCATACCACGTCAATAGAATTATAAATTACTATTTCAACATTAACGATGATTTTTTTACGTATAAGGAAAAAACGTAAGGGGCAACAAAAATAATAATAAAACAACAAATGCTGAAACGATATATATACCTTAAATCGTGGGTTATATGAATTTTCATTTATTTCTTTTATTTTTATTGGCAGTGTGACATACGAAATATATTTTGCAAAAAACGTGAGGATTGATTTGTCTACTGGTTTGCAAAACAAGATTAGAAAGACATTAAAGTAATGATAAATCGTGAACAAAAAAAACAAAAAGTAACAAAGTAAAAAGACACAATTTTAAAATAATGTAAACTAAACACTAATTTGTTTATTTTTTTAAATATATAGGAATTCATCTTAGTTGTTTATCCTTTGGATTATTTTTTGTTCCTATTTTTTGGCTAATATTCTATTTCTTCATCTAAATCTGAATCTTCATATTCATTTTCATCCCTATATTCTTCTTCATCATTAAAATGAATATCGGGCTGCAAAAGAAAAAAAATTGAGAATGTTAGAAAAATAGGAAAGTAGTGAATTATGAAGATAACAAAATAATAACGCAAATTGATATATTTCTTTTCACAATTGTTTGTAATTTCATTATTTTATTGTATATGCTATGCTACGTATACAATGATGTGTGTGCATGCATAAATTTTTATATTCGTGTTAACGATATTGTAGCACGTATGCTTATCAGCATATGGCATTTATTTGTTTACTATTATTTATTTTTTTTTTATTGTCTATTATTTTTATTTTTTTGGAAAACCTCCCCTTGGGAGTTTAAAACACTTTGTTAATTTTTCCTGTTTTTGTTTCTATATTTTTTTTCTACTTACAATTTTTGGATAAGCGTAAAAGTTACTCGTGGGTGACATTTTCCATTTTTTTTTTAGCCTCTCTAATTTTGTAAAAACCTTTTTGGTCATTCTCATGTTTTCAAAAAATAAAATAAAAGAGGATGTATTGGTTTCACTCTCCTGATTTAGTAAAGTGCAATCATTATTGAGGGAAGATGAGCATTCATCAATATTTATTAAAATATGATTATCATTCGTTTGGGCAAGTTCCATTTTATTATTATCATCTTCTTCCTTACTTTTTTCACCAATGATATTATTTTTATAGTTGTTTTGCTGACATGTTTCTTGAGATTGATTAAGATTTTCATCGTCTATTTTCTTAGCATGATTATAATTAATTTTGATAATTTTTTTTGGGAAAATTTTTAGAGTAATTAAAAAGCTTTCGAATTCTTTTATCGATATATCCCTATGCCATCCACAAGTAAATATTTTATATTTTGAAAATATGGTAATATAATCTAATTTATCTGAACTAATAAATAGATTATTTTTTGATGCATATAAAAAAGCTGCACCATAGAATTCTTTTAAATGATATTTTTTGGCAATTGGATATTCTTGCATTTTATTAAGAAGTATATTAGCATCATTTTCAGTATTACATAATATATAAGCACAATCGCTTTGTATACCATTTTTTTTAAATCTAAAAATAATATTATTTAACTTGACTTTTATCTTTGCGCAGTCATAAATAACTTGTGATAATTCTTTTCTTCCGTAACAAGAAGGGATATTAATTATTGTAACAATTTTATTTAAATTTTCAAAACTTGATATTCTTTTTATATCTTCTGTAAATCTTATAAAACGTTCACATTCTTCTACAAACTTTTCAATTTCATAATCATCACATATATGAAATTTGCAATTACTGAATATATTTTTTTCACTTATATTGTATGGCACTCTTTTTTTAGATGCCTCTTCATCAATTGAGTCTGTATATTTATTTTCAATGGCTTCATTTCGATCCCCAATTTGTTTATCATTATCATCTAAGTTAATATGATCTTCGTTTTTGTGCAAATTATTATTTTCTAGTATTCGGTTTGAATCATTCGCACAATTATTATTATTATCACACATTAAATCTTCTTCCTTATGGCTAACTGATGTGTTTGATTCCTTATTTTTGATCGTATCAAAATCGAAATTAAAGTTTTGTTTTTTTATATCATCTATTAAAACCATTATTCTTCCTGTTGGTCTACATAAAATATTCGTCATTATATGTATATCATCGTCTTTTATTTTGAAACCTTTTATATTAAAATAGTTCAAAATTAAATCCTTTTTGCAGTGCTCTCTTTTTACATTTTCAAAAAGTATTCCTTTTTTTTTTAATAAATTTGATATGTTCAAAGCATTGCTGAAATATGCCTTTCGAATCCCATATGTTGACATTGTTATTGTGGAATTATTTATTACCCCACCAAATTCAAAATATTTTTTTGAAATTAATCTATATTGCCCATAGGTTCCCCTCTTCATTTCACTTGTTTCTTTTTTTCTTTTATTGTTAAATGTTCACAATGAATAGTTGCGAGTCACCACGAAATGAATTTAGTGGAAAATTTTTATCGTCATTTTTTATTAAATTGTTTTTAGAATAACATGGGGGAGAATTAAAGAAATCGATGTGGTAAAAAAAAACGATGGATAAATAAAATAAACAATGTAAGATAATATTTATGTAATATATAAAATGAAATAATTATATTGGTAAAAATTAAAAATCACATTTTATTTTGTAATTTATTTAAAAAAAAAATTGAATAAGCGCTAAAATTGTTAATAATATTTTTTATTAAGAACCCCGTATCACCTTGTAGAGTGTTTTATTTACCTGTTATTAAGACTATTTATACAAGTTGATATAAATATTTTAATTAAATATATTTTTTTTATTTAATATGACAATTATTAAGATATACTATCTACAAAAAAATATTCCTAAAAGGTAGATAATACCGAAAATATAACAACAGCAATTTAAGTTGCATCACATCATAATATGTACACATTCCTTGAATTATATATTATTGACTTCCAATTTTATCTAATAATAGTGACATATTAAAGAAAGTTGTGTGTCTCATTTAATTGATAACAATCAAAAGGTAGTAAATACATATATATATTCCCATTTATATATTTCTAAAATATTTATTTTGACATACATATAATGATAAATTTCCAATAACCTTTAAAAAAGAAAAGTGACTTATTATTGTGGGTAAAGAAGTATATAGAATATCTCTCTTTAGATTGTTCTTAAAATTATAAATAGTGAAATAATTCTTATATGCTGTTACACATATGTTTTTTTATAACCCAACAGAGTTTCCCATTTATCCACTTGCCCATCCACATATTCATTAATTTCTTTGGTATTTATTTACTCATTTCCAACTATATTTTTTAAAATATAAAATGTGTGAGGAAATAAAATAAAGATAATACAACAAGCGTAAAATAGAATTTCATAAAAAAAATATTTTATACCATCTTTATATCACTATAGAACTGTAGCAACAGTAGAAAAAAATAATGTGTTTTAGTTTTGAATTGATATATATATGTAATTAGGGGGAAAAAATTATAGATTTTATTTTTTTTTAAAGATAATTCATGCATTTGTTATATATCATTTATGGTTTATAATTACATGTATTATATATGCAATAAGCAAAAATATGTATACAAAAGTTAAATTAGCGTATTATACAAAGTTATGTATAACAGGCATGAAATAGTAGTGCAATATAACTTAAGTATTCAAAACAAATTTGGAAGTTAAAGGAATAAATTCCTATTGAAGATTTTATATATATAAAGGATAAAAATAAATAAATAAAAAAAATAATTATAAAATAAGGGAAATTGATTAAGAAGTATCTTGAAATAAAAAAATGCTATATATAATATATATAAATATAAGAGAAAAAAATACAAATTTTCAGATTAAAAACACATATTAAAAATATATAAGTATAAGAAATAAAAGGATGATAAAAACAAATAATAGAATTATTGTACATATACGAAAACATAAATGTATGTTATATATTTCATAAATATCTATTAAATATTTAAGAACGAAGAAAAGACGAAGGAAACAAAATCATATATCCATTTGCTTGTATGCAATTATATATGCGTATTTGTTCCTCTATAATTTATACAATAAAAAATAACAAAGGCAACATAATAAATATATGTATTACACATATTAACATATAGAAACTTTGAGCGAACATTAAGCGTAAAATAAATAAGGTAATAATACTTCTTTTTTGCTCTATTATAATACATAAATAATATATATTAAAGCTTAAAAAATATGCAATAATACCCTTTAATTTACTACAACGTCTGTAAAATAAACGTAAAATATAGTGACAGTGTAAGGGACAAATATCAGCGATAGCTATTACAATATATTGCATATACGTTAACTTTGGAATTTTCACAAAATTTGAAAATAGCGACCATAGATTAAACATTTGTACCCTATATAAATTTGCTTATATATTAACAGTTTTCTTTAATAAATATCAAACATAAAGAAGTAACACTGTTTGTTTGCAATTTTAAACTGTTACAAGGTAAATAAGAGCATATTGTCAAGTATAGAATATTGCTTAAGCTCGTTTAGAAGTGTGCACATACAAATTAAATATTCAGATAATTTCATATTGGCTAGTAAATAAATCTTACTAGCAAATTGAATATGACGAACGAAGAAAATATTACTACCGAATTAAATGATGGCAATGGGGAAAATGGTAAAAACATA
The DNA here is from genome assembly GCF_900002385.2 of Plasmodium yoelii. NCBI lineage: Eukaryota > Apicomplexa > Aconoidasida > Haemosporida > Plasmodiidae > Plasmodium > Plasmodium yoelii. The sequence goes on along the minus strand of NC_036186.2, from coordinate 1,096,369 downwards.
TTTGAGTCTAATATTATAAATACGTTCAGAGAGTTAAATGATTATAGTAAATATTTTCCTAAAAAAATAAAGGATAATGTGATTAAAGAAAAATATGAAATACTAAAAGAAATTAAAAAATTAGCAACATTAAAAAAGACCACTTCTTATAATATTACATCAATAATTAAATTATTTAATGCATACGAAATAATTAATACAGAAAAACATAAATCTTTTCATTTTTATATTTTTATGATTAAATATTTATGGAACTCATTTCAAAATAAAAATGTCAGTCCTAATTTAAAAACATATATTTGTCAAGTTATTTCCAATATTTTAAAAAATATAAAAAAATATATTTTATATAATTTTTTTTTTGATTATGATCAAAAATTATTGCAAAAAGACAATGACGAAAATTGCAAATCGTGTGAAGAAGATATAGAAAACAAGAGTGATGTTACAGATAATAGTTATATTGAAGTAAGTGGCGAATATTTTAAAGAATATGAAACTGTTATTGAAGAAAGTGATATAGAAAGTAGTATAAATGAAGCTAATATGCAATCATTAAGTGACTTATATTATGTCACAGATAATGGAATTTATGAAAAAAATGAAGAAGTTGACTCTTTTCTAAACAAACAAATAATAATTAATGGAATGGATGAATCTTTTCGTTTCTACATTCAAAAAAGAATATTTGATATAATAGATTATAATTATTTGTTTGGTTTGTTGTATGATTATTTGATTGGTGATGTCAAAAGTAGTGATGGTAGTAATCAGTGTAGTCACAATGTGTATAAAAATTATATTGGTTCTGTATTAAGTATCCTTATTAATTTAAAAAACTTTTGTTATTACAATAAAGATGTACATAATTTATTATTAAATTTTTCTTTTAATAATTTGTATCCTACAAAATATGAAGAATATAAAAGTATGATAGACACACAAAGTTTGGACAGTACACAGAAAGAATATGAAAATGATCCTATGAAACTGCTGGTAAATACAAAAATTGATGAAAATATTAACAAGGAGTGTAAGAAATTTGCACATGATGAAAAAAAAAAATCTGAAATGGAAATAAAAGAAAACAAAAGTACGAACAATAATAACAATAACGACGTATTAAAATTTAATATAGATGTATGTCAATATAATGTCGAAGATTTAGAAATATGCATACGATATAATACCATATTTTTAAATATCATGATATTAAGTCAGTTGTCTTCTGATGATTTATGTTATAAATTAATCAAAGATAAAAAACTTTTATATTTATATAAAAAAGTGAAAAAATTTAATTGGCATAGTATAAATTTTTCATTTGTTAAGATAATATATAGGGGATTAAAATATTCATATTTATATAACATCGATATAGAAAATGAAATACGAGAAATATTTAACATATTGTTATTTTTATTTTTGTTTTATATAAAATTACCAAGTAATATACAGATAAATGCTTGTAAATATCATATTCCTGATGAGTATTCACTATTAATTAATTATGATGATAGTGTAATCAAATTAATTTCAAAAATATTTGTTTATTTACTTAATAAAAAGTATGTAAAACCGGAACGAGGAGATAAAAATGGTGAAAAAACTGAAAAAAATCAATCCGAACTCATTGACATTTTTTTACATCATTTAAACGACAATAATTTTTCTGTTAATGATCCAGAGGGATTATATTATAAGGACGATATTGGAACAATGTCTATTTTAAAAAATGTGGATATATACGATTTTATAAATGTTATTAATTCCTTGTTTATCCCACACATTCATCCATCGAATGTAGGAAAGCATGTAGGAAATATAAGCATATTTATTAATCATTTTTTATATAGTTTTATAAGAAAGTTGAAAAGGGAAAATATATATTTAAAAAAAATTAACAGTATTTATAATAATGATATGAACAATAATAGCAATTCTTCATTGTCTAATAATTGGGGGGAAAAAAAAGAATGTATTTTTAATTATATAAATAATTATTTCATAACAGAAGAGGATAAAAATTTTGTGGTTGAAAAATTTACAGAATTAGCAATACAAGGTATGTTTCCTAAAAGCATTAAAGGGACAAGTTTATTTGAAAATATATTAAAGCATTTATGTACAATTGATGTAAATTGTTTAGATGTATTTATAAAAAAAATATTAGAAGGCTTAATAAATGTTAATATATCTACGCAAATCTGCAATTGTTTATTTTGTCTATGCTTATTATTACCATTATTAATTAAATACAAGTCAAAGTATTTAAAGGACATATTATATGTTATGAATATGGGTATAGACATTTGCGACATATATAAAAGCTTTACGATATTTTCATTTCTAAGTATTTTATTTTCATATATTCCTATTATAAAAATAAATCGAGATATAAATGAAGATGACTATAAATATGTTATAGCAGAGTATAAAAAGTTTGAAAATGAAAACATAGGTATTGATAATTTTAATGGTAATAATGATAACAATTTATTGCTCGGATTGGAAAATATTATTATGAACCATTCGAAAAAACATTTAACTGATCAAGAAATAAAATTACTAATAAAGGAAAGAAAAGAATTTGTCGATTATTTATGTTATTGGGTCTATGAATTTTTTGATAAAATATTATATTTTATAAAATATACACAAAATGAACAACCAAAAGGCAATAAAAAACAAAATAGTGAAAGTAAAGAAGAAAAGCTCGAAAATGATTTACATAGTGGATTAAAGACTACTATCATTTCTTTATTTATTCGTTTAGATCATGATATTGCTTATGAATTATGTCTTCAATTTTTGAATAACATCGATCAAGAAAATTCCAAAGCTTTATCTATGATTCCTTATGCAATAGGTATGATAAAAAATAGGAAAATTTTTGATACAGTTTTTAATGCATTTTATAAAATGGTAATTACAAAAAAGCAAAAGAAAGTAACTGGTGTATCGAATTGTACTGATAATGAAAAAACGAAAAATATGAAAGAAGGAAATTGCGATCATAATATTACCATTGTCTATTCTAGGAATGAATATTCAAATGATGACACAGTCAAGTGTTATCTACATTTTTTAGCAAATTTTATTCGAAGAGCAAATAAAGGTTTTGTAAATGAGGAAGAAATTTATAAACTAATTGAAATATATATATTAGAAAAAAACAATTCAGTATTTAAATATGTATGTAAAATTATATACAGATTTTTAGAGTATAAATTTAATTTTACCGTTAAAAATTATTCCAATTTTGAAATTAATGAAATAATAGATGAACGAGATAAAATTGCAAGTCTTGCTTCTTGGTGTGTTCCATGGCATAAGAATGTTTTTATGGGAAAACAAAATAACGAGAAAAATACAACAAATACAAAGCTAGCTGAAGATATAGCATATAACAATTTAGCTTTAAAGGGAAAAGACAAACAAGATATTGAATCATTGATAAAATGGAATATACCATCAATTGAAGATGTCAAAGCGGGAAAAAAATTAATATTTTTAATTTTAGATTATATAATCGATTTATTATTACAGTATAATATTCCTATTAATACACCTAACCTTGTTAAATATATAGAAGAAAGAAAATTAAAAAATAATAAGTTTGAATGGAAATTTACATTAGATTATTTAAATATTATATCACGAATATATAAATTAATTAAAGCAATTGTTAAAGCAGTAAGCACTTTATATCCAGATGAAAGATACAATTATGATAAATTATTAACAAAATGTCATATTATTGATACAAAACTTTTCTTCTATATTTATATATACATATCAGAAATTATTATAATATTATCTGTTCATGTATTAAAATTACCTGAACAAGTACTAGAAATTTCGTCTTATGTCAATTATAGTAATAATAAAGGAGGAAGTAAAAGTTGTATAAAAAGCGACGTTAATAACTGCAATAAACATGATGGAAGTAAAAAATCAATTGATATTGAAGAGAAAGAGAATAAGAACAAATTACGAGAAGAGTTTTTTTCAAATGTAATAAACAACAGAGAAAAAGATATAAAAGCAGATGCAAAAATGCAAAGAAAACTTATTAAGATTATACATTTTATATTATTAAAGACAAATGATGGTGATAATGCAAATTCATATAATGAATATATAAATAGTGTTTTATCATTTACATATAATATATATCCATTTAGTTTTAATTATGATATAATTAAAAGCCAATATGTTAATAATATATTTTATTTATTTAATGAAAGATTAAAACAAAGGAAAAAAAATTATTCTTTCACTGGATTTCGGGAACAATTATGTAATATTTTATTTTTTATAAATCTATCAATATATTCTCAAGTTAGAACATATGCTCAAAATACTATTAAAACAATTTTACCCACATTTAAAATTATTAAAGTGCCATTTTTAAATATATGTTATTTTTATTTGAAAAATTATGTTATTTTATATACTAACATTAAAGGAACACAAAAAGAGACATGTGGTCAGAACAACGATTTAAATGAAAAGGATAGTATTATTGAAATTGGACAAATTAACAGTGATGAAATTGATAATGGATCAAATAAAGATGACTCTAGTACTAATATAAATAGATTACAAACCTTAAAGAGCTTCAATGATTTAAATAATTCTGATTATTTTGAAAATAAATGTATTAGTTGCTTTAATTCCATCATAATAACTATAAGTAATAACTCAGGATTGATTAAAAAAATTAGTGCAGATATGAGTTTATTAAAAAAATATATAAAAGTTATTATTAATATATTAAGATTAGAAATTGAAAAAGAAGATATAAAATTAAAATGTATGAAATTTATTTACTCAATTATTAATAATAGATTTATAAAAGAAGAGGGGATACTTCAAAAAAGAAAAAAAAATTCTAACGCAAGCTCTACCAGTACTACCAAACACAAATCGAAAGATCAACTATTTTTGTTTCTGAAAAAACAAATTGAGCATGAAAACAATAATGTATATACACACATCGTTATACTTTCCTTCTTTATTTGCTTTAATGATTTTGCAATAAAAAATTATCTCCAATTTTATTTTAATTATTTGCTTGAAAATCTTTCCATAAAAAAAAACGTCAATGTTTATAATCTTGCCTTTTTCGGATTTGTAAAGTTGCTAAGAAGTGTTACTATTCTTATTAATGCTGGCATGTCTATCCAAAACGTTGCCAATCCAGTTAACGAGAATGAATTAGACTCTGTAACAAACAAAAATGAATTTTTATTCCCTGAATTTATTAGCTCAACTTTCAAAAATGAAGATATTTATCACAATTTTGTCGAAATCTGCATATATAAGAATTTAAAAAGCAAAAAAAAAAACAATAGTATAAATTCAATTATTATAAATTTGTCCAAAGTTCAAAAATCTTTTAAAGGGTTTTCTCAAATTAATGAATCACACTTAAAGGATTTTTATTCGTATTATATATTTTTCAAGTTTTTAGTAAAATTACAAAATAGTTACAATGGTATAATTGAAAATAACACAAATGAAATAAACAATACGGATAATGTTACTACTTCCTCTAAAGTATCAAACTGTGATGATAATATTAATTATATTGGTAAAATAATCCCTATTTTAAAAAAACTTCAGATGGATGAGCATGTAGATAATGAATATAAATCTACATTAATTTCTCTAATATGCCCTTTATTATTAGCTTTACGAAAATTCAAAAATGAAAAGGAAAGATGCAAAATAATTACCGATTTGGTAACATTAATGGAAAGTGAAATAAGTATTGTGAATATGGAAGTATTTAATTTTTGGCTATATTATTTTCATTTATTATTTATAAATATAAAAAAAAAATATATAAATATATATGAAAAATTATTTGATTTTTGCTTAAATTTTCACTTTAAAGATGCTTCGAGTTTAGTCGTAAAAAAAAAAGCACAGCTTCTAAATATTATGATAACATATAGTATACATAAAAATAATCATTTAATAGATAAACATATAATAAATTATTTAAAATTGATAAATAATGATAATATAACAACAAGACAGATAATAGGAGATTTATTAACATGTATTTTATATGTGTTATATGATAATAAATATTATAAACATTTAAAAAATATATATTATAATATATTATTATATTTATATAATTTATCAAATAATGTTGTTAACTATTTGCAAACTGAACAAAATATACATAAACAATCTATACACATATATACATTAGAAACCTTGGCATATTTAACAATAAATTTATTTACAAATAAATGTATGTATGTTATTAATAATATAAGTATCCAATTTTTAAAAATGTTCATTTTGTCCTCTTATCTCATTGATAATTTTATAAACGGATTGGCAAATAAAGCAATTAACTGCCTTTTATGTCCCTCATTATATTTATTTAGACCCATTGAATCAGACCTTTGTAACATGAATAAAATAAACTGTGATAACAGCATTTTAGAAAATGAACAAAATAATTACTTTAACTGGGAAATTTTATACAAAATGAATGAAAATGAGGATAAAAAAGAAGAGGATTTTAATAAATTATTAGAAGCGAAAAAAGAAAATTTTGATAAATATATGGCAGAAGAAACCAACACACTATTGGTAAATAGTTTAGTTTTTTTAATTAATAAAAAGGATTGGAAAGTTCGAAATTCAACACTACAATTTTGTTTCTATTTTTACTCATATTATTGCATATATTATTATAACAAAAAAGAAAGTGCAATTTTATTAAATATTTTTATATCAATGTTAAATGATAGTTATGTTGAAATTCAGAATATATCACGTCAAATATTATCCTCAGTGTTTTGTTATTATGATAACAAAATATTAGAAAAAATTTCACAATTTTTTTTAAATATAACAAAAGAACATCAAAAAAATATTCAAAATTCTTCACATGATAATAATATAGATAAAAATATTACAAAAATTATAGACAAAAAAAAAAATATAGCTATATATGCACTTATCAGTATTGTCAATTCATTTCCAAATTTTGTTCCAAATTGGCTCCCAAATATTTTAATCACTGTAGCAAGAATGTCAAACACAGCTACCCATGTTATAAAAAAAGAAATTGAAAAATGTATCCAAAATTTCTTGAGGACACATAAGGATGAATGGGAATATAAATACAAAACGATTTTCACAGAGGATCAACTTAATATTCTTGATATGTATAGAGGAGGCTTGAATTATTTCACATGATCGAAGGGTCGTTGTAATAAAATTAAAAAAAATATATATTTTTAAAAAAAGTTCAAAATAAAGGATAAAAAAGAAAAACTAAAAAAGAAAAACAAATTTTGTATGGATCTCAAAACAATATTTTTCCCATTAATTGTTTCAATCAAATTGCATTATATTTTGCACGTTATTTATTTTTTTGAAGACACTTTATAAATGTGGTAACTCTGCATCGTTTAACTTTATGAATTACCCAAATTGCAATGATACTGAATTTCTTTAAATATGTTTATACTAAAAAAGAAAATAACAATTGTAGATGTTATCCCAATACATATACTTGCGTATGTGGTTGTTACGAAAAAGATGTGATATGAAAGAAAAACTATTATTTATTAGGGAAAACATGTTAATTATTATAAGCATGTATATGCATAAATAAATTAAACTTACTAGTTGTGATTGGAAAATTTTGATATATGTATGGGAGTTTTTTCAAGTTTATAAAAAGTTTTTATCCCGTTAAGTCGATGGTTAACATTCCCATTAAATTTGTCGCATTTGGTACAAATTACACGAAGTGGGATACCCGTTTTTCTGAAAATTAATATATTAAAAAATGACAAGCATGTGTATACATATATGTATTATGAATATACTACAAACTATATATTTGTAAAATTTGTATTGATATTACATTAACATATTTTCACTAAAAGTAAATATCAATAATATTATTCATCATACCGAATGGAATCCACCAAGGAAATATCAATTTTTTGGATATCAACACTCATATCAATTAATATAAAAAATAAACAAATTTGATTTCTTAAGTATACATAATCATCTAAGTTTTTTTTCAAATACTCCATTTTTTTCTCCCCAATTCCTTCAGCATAACCTAAACCTGGCATATCCGTTAGAATAAATAATTTTTTTTTTTTTGCATTTTCAAAGGAATATAAATTTATTGATCTTGTGCACCCACTACGTTTTGACACTTTAATGTTTGTATTATCATTTACGTTTATAAGATACTTTATGAAATTTCTTAAAAATGTTGATTTTCCAACATTACTCCTTCCTAATATGCATATTTCATTAACTCCATAGTTATCAATTTTTTCGTAATTGTAATATTTACCTTGAAAAAATTAAAATAAAATAGTAATCCAATAAAATAATAATAGTAATATGGACAATGCAAGATCAACTACATACAATCCTAAATATGTAGATATGCAAATGCATTTAAAATATGGTTGTATTCTTCACTTTCCATTATTTAAGCACATATTTCATAAAAAGTATCAATTAATATAAGGTAATATATTGTTGGCATTAAAAATAAAATATGCGTTAGCGCATTTATCGTTAATGTTTGTCCACGTATATGCGTATATGACACATCTCTCTCTCTAAATATATATATATTATAAAATGGGGAAACTGAATTATTACCTAGAAAAGAAACATACTTAACATCGGATATGTTAATTTTTTTGTTTGAAACGAGAAAGTTTTTTAAACTTGTTTTAAGTTTATTAAAGCTGATGTTTTTAAAGGGTTTGTATTCTAGGTCTTCTTTTTTATTTATATCTGAAGAGATGGATTAAAAGAAGGATATTTATAAAAATGGAAAAAAATATAACCATATTTACATTTTACATTAATTTTGCGCAATTACTTTCATATATTCTTGTTCTGGGATAATCCAAAGATTTGGTTTGAGACTTGATATGTATAAAACACCATGTGAGAATGGTGTTAATGTATAAAAACAAAATAAAAAGGATACAATAAATTTTACTAGTTTTGGCATTTAGCATAATTCAAATTTATATCCGCAAGAAAGAAGCAACGATAAAAATAAAGCATTATATATCACCATAGTTTTATCTGAAAGTGTTTAAAGCGAAATAAATAAATATATATTACATATATGTGATTAAAGAAAAAAATGTTATACATCCATGAATATATACATAATATATTATGTTCATATCCATAAGCATATAAATTTAATTATATCAATTTATTTTTTAATAAACGCTGCAACAAAAATGGTATACTTGCATATAACAAGTAATTCGCACATTTAAATTTAATTAAAAAAATATATCAAAAATATATAGAAAAAATGAAGGAATACGAGAATAAGCATCATAAGTATATTAAATAATTCAAACAAGTTCATAATGTATATATGCCCATATTTTTTTTATTTTATAATTTTTTTTTGTGATTAACCTGTGTTTTAAATTTTTTGTCATTTCGAATCCCATCAACATTTATATATCTATCACTTGTACTATTGAGAATTTCGTGTACCTGAAATTTTATATTTTATTTTTGGATATAAGTATGAATAAAGACCAATAGCATTTAAAGAAAGAAGGTAAATATGGATTAGCTTTGGGTATTTATGGATATTCAAAAATTTAATGGAAATAATAACAAAACTGAATAAGCATAACCATATTGTGGTGTGACACACACATATACATATATATATTTTTTTGATTTATATTCATTACTAACATCACAAATGCTTTCGATGTCTTTATTGTTAATCTTTGAAATTATATCTTCTTTTTTCAAGTTGCCCAGATCGGCTGGTGAGTTAGCTAAAATGCTGGAAATTTTCAACTCTTAAGGGATTTTATACAATACAAAAAAATAAATATATGTATGTATAACTATACATGCACATATAATTCTTTATAAAAATTTATAGAAAGTACATTTTCTATTATTAAAAGGTTATAAAATAGGTATTGAATGCATACCTTTTGTGAGAGGTCTGGAATTTTGAATTATGAGTCCCTTGTCTCTAAACACAATACCTATAATTTATAAAAATAATACAATATAAAGTGTTGTAGATTCCTTTAAAAAAAATATAAAATAAAATTTTATTATATTTTTTCTTCATTTTAAATATCTTACCTAAAAATGGTTCCTTATATACTCCCTTATTTTGTAAATGAATAGCTACATTTTTTAGAATATTCGCAGGTAAAGCCAATCTGTATATTAAAACGAAAGGGGAATTTGCATATCTATATATATAACAAACAATCATATGTTTAGAAAATGTAATAATACAGATTTTTTGAACAAATATTATTTTTATTATATAGTTATGCTTACCCATAATTGTCGATTTTTTTTTGTATCATTCCTACGAGGTTCCCATGCTGATCAAGTAATGGTGAACCAGACATACCTTACAATATTATAGAAAAAAAATAATAAATTTTGCTAAAAAATATGCATTCCAATACCTAATAATAAACATAAAAGCATAATGCAAAATAACATGGAAAATATTTTGAAATACAAACCTTTATTTATAGGGTTGCTTATTTGAATAAATGGATAAAAGGTAGTCTGCCCGTTTTCATTAAAATTTTCAAACTTTGTAAAAGTTTGCTTTGGATGGTTTACTATACCAACACTATAAGTTTCTTTATCAAAATTCTGCCAAAATTTTACAATAAAAACTTAGTCAAATAAGAATCGACATATATACTACGTTGCCTATATACATAGAATAAAAATTGTGTAAAGATATAAATGAGGTAATAATATGTATTAACTTGTATCTGTCCATATGTGACTACGGGTTCTCCTTGCTTTAAATCATCTCTTATTTTGTCTGAAATAAATAAAATAATTAATTACAAATTTTAATAAACAACATAATTTACGGGGATTATTATGTATATTTATTACCTAAAGAGATATAAGAAAGCGGTTCTTTAGAATTAATTTTCATCACGCAAACGTCTGATTCTTGTGTTTTTTTGAGGGAAAATGGGTATAAATATGAATATACTTGTTTTATAAAAATGTTAAAACATGAAACAAAAACACCGAATAAGAGAACAATAATTTTATAACAAATATAAAACTCATATATTCTTTTATAAACACTTTGTATTTTTACTACATTTTTTTAATTTTATTTTTTACCTTTATGCAAACCAAGCACAGTTGCAAAGTATAAACCATTACCATTTTTTACAACAAATTTGTCTTCTAGATTCTTTAAAATTACATTATAAAAAAAAATATGGATACATGCACATTATTTTAGAAAAATGATACGCTATTATTTTATTCTTTTTCTTTCTTTCTTTGTTTTTTTTATTAATTACGGTTATGTTGTGAGCAGCTGTTAATATGTATCCTTTAACACACAAATATAAAAAATGTCCAATAAAGTAAATAAGGATGTTATAGTAGCGTAATTATAATATTTAATAGTAATGAAAAGACAAATTGCACATTCTATATATTTTGAAATTACGATTTATATATATATACTAAATATTTTCACAAAATAGCACAAATAAATCATAAAAAAATATATATATATATATATAACATACACGAAATATATATAAATGTAAATCCAAAAAATATTGTTTACCCCTTTTGTCATAGATGAATCCGGAACCCATATATTCCAATTGGTCATTTTTAAAATCATGCTTTAATGGTATTTTATTATGTTCATAAATTTTATGAATAGTTACAAAACTGTTAATAATGTTATAAGGAATATTAGGATATGTATATAACACACCATTATTACCCTGGCCGTGATATATTTTACTTAATAGATTACATATGTTAAAGAATAGGCTATGAAAATATAAATAAAAATTAGCTAAAGAATATAAAACAAATATTATAGACTCATTAATACAACCAATTATTTTATGAATTATAAAATATTCATATTGTATTAATTTAAAAAACACACGCTTGAATAATTCTAAATTATTATATTCTGTTTCAGTAGGTAATATATTATTATTATTATCACGTTTATATACAAGTTGGGAACTGCAATATGATATGGGAATGGTTTTTAATGAAATGGTGGCGAAAAAATCAAAGTTATTTTTTCTTTTATCTTTATATACACCCTTTTCTTTATCATTATATGAATCTAATAGACTATTCACTGAACTATGAATAAATATTGTTGAATAACAAAATAAAGGTGTTCGCCAAGAATATTTTAATACACTTTTAAATAGCGACAATTTGCTTTTTTTCATTTTATTGTACTATAAATTGTATAGAAACATGATTCGTACAAAACATATAATAAAAACTATTATATGCTAGAAAAGCACATCACATAATATGCAAATGGGATATATTATGAAATTATATGAAAAACATATTGCTATTTTATTACATTAAATTGGAAATAAAGATATAATTCATTCTCTATATATATAATAACAGATACACGTTTGGGGGTATTTTTTATTTTATTTTTGTTTTTATTTTTTTGGCATTATAAATTATATCATTCAACTGAATAATATATTCAAATGTATTTTAGAAATGTGTGTGTATTATATAAATGAATATTTTACGATGTTGTGGAGTTTTAAAAAAAAATGAAAGATGATAAATGTTTGACGAAGATTATGAAATTAATAAAAAAAACGAATTATACAAAAAGAAACTACTACGAAAAGGTAGATTATTATAATTTAAAAATAGGAAAAATAAACAGGTGTTGTGTGAATTATTTTTTTTATAATTATGAATTTATTCAATTTAATAAAAAAAAAAAAAACAATTTTCTTCTTTATCCATTATTTGCATGTTCTATGGAATCATTTAATATTTGTATCGTAAGAAATGAAAGGGTTAGAAGGTTTCACTTTTTTTGTTTTATTTTTCTCTAGAATGAAATATATAGTAATAATAAGAATTGCAATCATAATACAGAAAAAAACTATAGATGCCCATGCAAAAATAATAAATGGTTCAACTTCATTTTCGATTGAACAATCCCCATTATTACATGGAATAACTGATTGGGTATCATAATGTATATTATATCCGTCCATTAATCTATATCCATTTCCACAAAAAGATGAACATTTTGATCTGCTAAATAGCTCAATACATGTATCATTATTACAATAATCTTTATCAATATTTATCCCGTGGATATTTGATATATGTCCTTTATTTATGTCTACTCCTTGCTCAGTATATTGAACATTATTTAGATTATTAGAACTATCATCTTTTGTCCCAAATAATATTTTATTTAATTTTTTTTCTACATCATATTTTATATATTTTTTCAAAACATCTTTACTAATAGTATCAATAGTAGGAGATTGCTGTTTAAATGTGATATTTATTTTCCCGATGTTTGTTTTGTTTCCCTCTTTATTAATATACATTGTACATATATATGTAATATCTGTTTCATTTACTAATGGGAATACATATTTATAAATTTGTCCAATTTTTTCAAAAGAAAGTGCACAATTATCATCAAAATATATATATTCATTTTTTAATAAATTTGTTCCTAACATATATAATATGCTTCCTGGTTTTGTTTCGATATAATAGTTATTATTAGAATTATCTACATTTAAATTTATATTATTGAATATATCAATAACATGTGTATTGGATTTATTATTCTCTTGTTTACTAATTTTATTTTCAATTGAAATTTTTGTTATCCCTTTATGAATTAATACTCCATTTCTATTTATATTGTCAAAAGTACAATAAATTCGATTATTTTTGTTTACATTCTTAATTTGTAATATCGAAGATATATATTCACTATTATACAATTTATTTTCATTAGATACACTAATTTCATCTTTGCCATATAAATCATATATTGACATAATGTTATCTCCTAATACGTTTAAAGACACTTCATCAAAGCATTTTGTTCTTACATTTATATACCCATTCTCATCTTTGTATCTTGGTATAATTAACCCTATACTATCTCCATTCCCTATTTCATGCTCACATATTACATCATCATAATAATCGTCAAAGTCTATATTAAATTTTTCTGCAGAAAAGTCACATATATATCCATCCCCTTTGACAGGGGTATAAAAAATAAAAATGGAGATAAATATACAATAAATAATAGTAAACATATTTTAATAACGTGGTGAAAAAGAAAAGAAAAGAGAGATACAAACAGTTGCCGAAATTTATATTAATATACACAGTGTATTATATGTATATACAAATTGTGGCTCTTTAAATATGTGTGAAGATGGCGTTTTCAATTTTATCACATCTTATGAATTATCAATAAATTGAAAAACACATGTTTTAAGTATTATTTTTTTCCCAAATGGGAGTTAATATATAAATGTAATAATAAGAAAAATGGCGATGACACAATTAAAAAAATATGTAAGAACAATCCTGTTGTTATTTTATTTTTATACATATATTCAAATAATATATACATGCTATTTTAAATTAAAATTTCCAAATTAATAATATTTATATATTTATTATTTTTTTTTGAGAAATTCAATTGTAATGCTCAATTAACTCTATATAAAAATTGCATGTGTCATGCAGACACAACCCTTATTTAATTGACAATTATATTATTATATTTTTGAGAGAAAATAAAAAAAAATAAATAAGCAAAATTGATCAAGATAATATGATAAAATAAATTTCATTATATCACTGAAATGATTCGATATAATTTGTTTATAAAATGTTTATAAAATTTTTTATAAAATTTGTTTTCGATGTCTTTTTTTAAAAAAAGGCGAGCCCACCGAAACATTTGGGGTATAGGAAAAAAATATAAAAATGCATATTTATACACATGAACAAATAATAATTTACTCATACCCTCACATTTATTTGTTTATTTATTTATTTTGTTATTTTTTTATTTGCTTATTTTTTATTGGTTATTTTTTTATTTGCTTATTTTTTTATTGGTTATTTTTTTATTTGCTTATTTTTTGTTATGAGTGAGATAAAAATAATGTCTTCTGTTATTATTGCATAACCAAAAACCCCCCTCAATAAAAAAAATATACCTTTTAAAGAATTAAGCTTCCACATTTTTATTTTATGCTGATAAAACGTGGTATGTGAATAGTGAACATTTTAAGAATCCCAAAAAGAACAAAAATGAATACTACATATTGTTAATATAAAAAAGGCAATATTAATTTACACAAATATACAGTATTCATGATATATTTGCTTTTTTCGTATAAGCAATTTTTAATTTGTTATTAGAGAACAATTTGAGCGAAAGATTTAAGATTTTATAAAAATTATATTTAGCTTTTTATAGTTTCAATTAATGAATATTATAATAAATATAATATTTTAAAACCATAAATAAAAAAAATGAATAAAAATATATTTATGTATGCATAAATACTCTTGTAACGTTATAAATATTTACATTAAAAATAATTTAAAAAATTAATACATATAAATGCAACGTGCATGTGCTTATGCACATATATATATGCGTAATACGCACACACGTGTACTTTTTTAGCATGGTAAAAATGTTTTGTTAAATAAATAGACTCTTTAATCCATTTCAAAAGGCATTGCCATCTTTTTTAAAAAACGACTGCTACAAATTCTAGTGTACATATGTCCACTGCTTTTAAAACATGTAAAATTAGATACGTATATATAAGAAATGTATGTATTATATATATACGTATGCATGTATAAGCGTATATGTACACTGTTTGACACAATTGTACTACATATATATATATATATATATATGCGCCTGGATAGTCTGAGAAATATTTTAAAACCCATGAAAAAATAGTTACGCATTCATAGAGCCTGGGGTGCTACGCTACTTAATTTGTATAAATAGTTTTTCTGTTTTTTTTGCACTTTTTTTTTTTTCAATTTGTTCACTGAAACATTTTTCATTTTTTATCTATGTCATAATTCCAAACAAATTAATCGAAAGTAAAATCTTTATTTAAAACAGCATCATCACTGTTTGCGAAGACATTGTTTAATGGTATTTGTGCATTGTTCATTTCATTATTAATAATAAATGGGAAGTATTTGTATAATATTTTCCATGCTTTATTACAAATATTATCAACCTTTCGATCTTGTAATGCATCAATTTTATGCACACTATCACATTCTTCAAATAAATGCACATATGGATTAGCTGGTAAGTTATCTCTTAATTTTTTATTTTCTCCCATTTCTAAAATATTTTCTAATCCTTCTAAAGTTACTGAAATAATATTAGCATCTTCAACATCTAATAAATTAGATAAAGAATGTATAGCTCCACATTCTACAAGATATTCAATTTGTGATTCAGATCCACCAGAAGATGCATTAGATATTGCCCATGCAGCTTCTTTTCGAACCTCAAAATCTTCTTTCATTAAAATATTAATAAGTTGTGGTATAACATTATTATCAATTACTGCTTGAATTTGTGAAATATTGCCGGCTGTAATATTTGATAATGCCCAGCAAGCTTCTTTTTTTATACTTTTTTTTGATGAATTAAGTAGGCATGATAATTTTTGGACTGCATTTAATTTTACAACGACATCTGTTTGTAAATCGTCACCAGTAACAATGTTTCCAACAGTTCTTAATGCAGGTGTTTGTACTAAAAATGAACCATGACTTAATAATTCTACAACTCGTTCTGCTACTCCTGCATCTAAAACGGCATTAATATTTTCATTAGAACCATCAGATAAATAAGAAAGTGTCCAACATGCATCTGTTAATATTTCTTCGTCGTCATTATATATAAGTACAGCTAATGTTGGTAAAGCTTTAGATACTATTTCAAATTTTGGTGCTGGTTTTCCTCTGCATAAATTTGATAATGTCCATGC
This sequence comes from Plasmodium yoelii, assembly GCF_900002385.2. NCBI lineage: Eukaryota > Apicomplexa > Aconoidasida > Haemosporida > Plasmodiidae > Plasmodium > Plasmodium yoelii. The sequence continues at coordinate 1,079,453 of NC_036186.2, read as the reverse complement.
AGCATTTCTTATTAATGTTCTTTTATGGCTACTTCTTAATATTTTTAATAATAAAGGTAAAGAATTTTGATTTAAAACGTATTCTCTGCATTCAGCTGAATCACCAGCAATATTACCTAAAGCCCAAACTGCTTGTTCACATACATCTTCCTTTTCACTATTTAATAATCTAACAAGATATGGTACAGCATTATTATCTATAACTACTTTAGTTTGTTCTTGTGAACCTGAAGCAATATTTGTTAATACCCATGCAGCTTCAAATTGTAAATCTGTTTTATCATCGTATTTTAAAAATTCAACTATATAAGGGACTACACCTGAATTTATAACTTCTTGTATTGGTGGACCCTTTTCAATTGATAATAATTTTCTTAATTCTTTTGTACTATTTAATTGTGTTACATATTCAGAAGATCTTACACCTATAGCTAGGCTTGGAATTTTTTTTAACATTTCTAATGTATTCGAACTATTATTTGAGGATGTATTATATAATGAATCATTTGTTGAATCATTTTGATTTGATTTTACATAATTTATATTATATGAGTTATTTTCTTCAAGCCCGATATTTGCCATTACCATGGCTCTTTTACTTTCTAACTGGCATTCTCTTTGTTGCTTTCTTATTTGTACTACCAAATCTTCTCTTTTTCTTCTTGTATCATCACAGTTTTTCTTAAATTCTTTTCGTCTCGCTTCAATTCTTCTATCCATTTTTTCTTTTTAATATATTTTTTAAACAATAAATCCCTAAAAACAGTTGATGTGCAATATATGGCGCAATTATGGCAACTTTATATCTAGCTGCTTATTATTGGGGTTTTTATAGTAAATATGATAAATTATAAGAATGCATGTGCCTTGATATGAAATATTTTTAGCATAAGTGTATTATTGCTCAGACTTGATAAGTAATTGCAAAAAATATATAATTATTATTTTTCGTAATTTTAATATGACATAAGTTCATGTGCATTCATATACTCATGGGTTACAATTGTATTTTTCTCATACATTTTACTATTCAATTTTACAAACATATATTTTATATATTTATATATATGTTATTTATATGTATATGGTAAGGGACAGTTATACAAATACCATTATAAAATATTATGTTACTCATATAAAATATTATTCATATCTATTCCTATATATGTATACATCGAAGCATACATATATATGTGAAGTTATGTATTTTCCTTAGTATCTAAAACTAGAGAATTATTCATATATATATATATAATATTATTTATATGTATACATAATTATTTTTTTTCTTTTTTTTTTTTTTTTTAAAAGAAAAAAAATATGTTTTTTCTCAATTTTACAAATGTATATTTTTTAATGTATGGAATGCTTCCATTTTTTTTAATATGCATATGCGATAATATATAAAATAAAATTTTCATTAAAACAAAGCCTATTTCTTTTATATATATTCACTAAAATAAGCAAAAAATAAATCAATAAATATATATAATTTACATAATACATACATACATATTTAATGCATACTACATGCATAGTATATAAGTAAAAATTTATATGTATATGAATTCGCCAAAATTTTGCCTTAAGTTTTACATTTTAATATTGTAAAAAAAATATTTTTTTTCATTTATTTCCTTTTTTTTTTTTTCTAAGCTTAATGATGAAATAGCTACTTTAAATATGTATTTAACATATATTTTTTAGCTTTCAATTTAAGAATGTAAAATCCAAAATATTACTTATGTGTTAAAGGATGTTATTCCAGTAAATTTAAATAATTTCTTAAAACATTTATATATATTTTAAAGAAATTATTCGATTTTATTTTGTTCAATAAGCTCATAATTTTTTTTAACTTTATTTTTTCCCCATCGATTATATAATAGCTTTCAATAAATAAATGAACATAAAATAATAAAATATATTTTTTAAGAACACCACAAAGGACACATTTCTCCTTTAATATAAGAGCCTAATGAGTTAATACACATATATATAATATAGTTATATATGCATTTTTTCTGTGGCATGAAAACCATTTCCTCCATAATTCCTTGCCATTAAAATAAATGAGAAATATAAAAAAAAAGAAAGTATTTTAAGAAATTATAATAGTGTCATTTTTATGTGCATAGTTCATTAGCAACTTCGTCCTTTATCCATTGCCCTACATTTTTAGTTCCATGTTCATAATTCTTGTATACGGAAAGTATACCATTATATATATTTATTTGTATATGTGTATTGTTTTGCTTAGGGGGTATGATTATTATAATTTGATTGGAGATTGTAAGAATACCACATAACGGTTAAATTGGGGGGAAATATATATTGTGGAAAATTGCAACACTATTCATATATTTTTTATGAATAGAAAAAATATTAATGGTTAAAAGGAAAGTGATAATAATAAATTTCCTCATTTAATTGTAAAAGTAAAATGCTTACTTTTCTATTTGCAGAACAATTTCATGTAACAGTTTTTTTTGAATAAAATATATATTAGTCTATTTAAAAAAAAAAAATATTTTTTGGATATTTCTAAAAGTTTATCCTATTTATTTTTATTATTTATAAATAGTTGTCTATGCTGGTATTAATATATCCCTTTTTTATTATTATATGCAAAGGAATAATACGAATAAATAGGAACGTTTTATACTAATTAAAAATGTGTAAAAAATATGCTGTCACATGATTTTTTTTGTATAATTAAATAATTAAAAAAAAAATAATATAACAATAAAAAGCTTTAAAAGGGATTTAAACAAAAAAAATTCTTATTAATTATAGTTATGCAACATGAAATTTAATCATGTAATATATAAAGAGATGATATTCTTTTTTCTCTATTAAAACTATATATATGTATACATGTGTATGTTGGCTACTTTCTAATGGAATATTTTTTTTTAAGAATTTTTCCTTTTAATGAAAACGATAAATTCATTTTAATTATATACACTATTTTTATGAACACTCACATAACTTAAGAAAATTTGAATAAATACTTTAATGAGTTCTTCCTTAATTTGCTTATTTAGAATGAGCATATCATATATGTATATATATATATAAATAAATAAAAAACACATTTTCAAATGTGGGGAAAACTGAATATACTCGCCATGTTCATCGATGGATTTAATAAGATGAATTGACTGAATTCGTTTTGGCATCATACGAATTTTTTGACATTGATTTATTATAATAATCATCATTTCGTTTTTTATCAATTTTTTTGTCTTTTGAAGAATATTTATCGTTTGTTTTTTCTTTTTTATTTTTTGATACATATCTATCATTGGAACTATTGGCACTATCAACGGAATTAAATCTTCCTTTAGTTTTGTTTGAATCTTTATATTTTGCTTTTGTATCTTTATTGTCATAATAAGATTTCGTATTTTTCTCATCATAGTATTTTTTGTCTTTATAGTTATATTTTTTATCATCTCTATAATTTGACGTATTATTATCTAATTTGTTGCTTTTATTATACTTTTTGTTATAATCATCGTCATTTTTTTCATATGAATCATATTTATCGTTATACTTATCGTTGTTTTTATATTTATCGGTCTTATTTCTGTCATCTTTATATCTATTATCCCTATATTTATCATCTCTGTTTCTATCATCTCTGTTTCTATCATCTTTGTATCTATCATCTTTGTATCTATCATCTTTGTATCTATCATCTTTGTACCTATCATCTTTGTATCTATCATCTTTGTATTTATCATCCCTATATTTATCATCTCTATATTTATCATCTCTATATTTATCATTTCTATATTTATCATCTTTGTATCTGTCATCCCTATACTTATCATCCTTATATTTATCGTCCCTGTATTTGTCATATCCATTTTCTCTATTCTTGTAATCTTCGTTACGATATTTATTATCATTATCATAATTTTTTTTGTCGTATTTATCACCATACTTATTTCCATCGTACATTTTTTGTCTTTTTTCGTATGGATTTTTATCCTTGTAATAGTCCTTTCTATAATTGTCATTATTCCTATAATATTCATCATTATATTTTCTTTTTTTATCATAATAATATTTATCGTCATTCATTTTTTTATAGTCATCATAATTTTTTCGGTTACCATATTCGGAATTATTTCTTTCACTATTCCTATTGCTTTTAAATTTATTTGTTTTTTGATTATAATCATCATGGTCTTTATTTTTATTATCATAATATTTTTTTTGATCACCCCCTACACTTTCTGAGTCATTGTGACCATCATCTTTTTCCTTTCCTTTTTTGCTTTGCTTAGAATATTCATAATTTGGATCATCATTATTATCATCACGGTCTTGTGAATATTCTTTTTTATTCTTATCTAAAGTTTCATTTTTATTTTTATGTTGAGAATTATATGAAGAATGACTTCGAGCTTCTTTTCTATATTTATTATATTTCGTATCGCCATCATTTTCATGACCATTATTTTTATATCCATAATATTTTTTATTTATTATACTATTGTTTCTTCCAGAATGTTTATTATAATAATAATCATTTCGATCATGATAATTATTAAAATTTTTTCTATAATAATAGTTTTTACTAGGTCCACCACTTCCCATTTTATAGTTATTATTATATCTATATTTAAAGGAATTTCTTCTATATGGGTATGGACCATTATAATATTTATCATTATTATATCTTGTATAGCCAATATTTCTTTTTTTATTATAATCATATTTACTAATACTTCTATTGCGTTTATCGTCATCATTTTCTTTTCTCTCTTTTTCATCTTTATTTGATTTGTTATTATCACTTTCATATTTAAATACTCTTATACTATCATCTTCATCGTTTTTATTTCCTTTAAGATTTGGATCACTAAAATTTGTATTTTTAATACGATCAAATAAATCCGTATTGTCCATTTTCCATTTAGACATATCTGATTTATATTTTGATAAGGACTGACAAAAATCAACATGTATGCGTCTGTCATCTATAACAACATTATCCATTTCAAAGTAAGCATTTAAACAATCTTCTTTTTTTTCAAATTCGATGAATGCATATTGAAGCGAATTATTTGTTACTTTATCCTTTACAATATTACATGAAATTATAGGACCAAATCTTAAAAATATTGTTTTTAAATCTTCTTCTTCAGTTATAGGATTTAATTTACAAACAAACAATATATTTTCTGGTGGTTTTAAATCGGCATTTGGAATATCCCCTAATATTTCAAGTGTTAATGCACTTGCTTTGGCATCTTTATCTTTTAACTCTTCAGCCATTTTAATTTCTTTTGTTAAATCATTTTCTAATTTATCATTTTCTGTCTTATCCTTTTCTGCTACTTCAGTTTTTTCTTCCTTTTTTATATCAATGTCTTTCTTTGTTTCTTCGTCCTTTTCTTCATTGTCAACTTCCTGTCCTTTTTTGCCTCTTTTCGTTACAGCTTCTTTTCTTCCTCGTCTTCCTTTTTTTTCCTCAACTTCTTTTTTCTCTTCAATTTCGATTTTCTCTTCTTGGTTCTCTTCATTTTCTTTTTTCTCCTCCTCTTTAGCACTCTTTCTACCTCGTCTAGTCTGTTTTCTGACTCTCTTATTTGGTGCTTTAGTATCAGTAGTCTTCTCTTCATTTTCTACATTATCATTTTCTGGTTTTACTTGATCATTAGATGATCCTTCCCCATTGTTATCATTTTTTTCAGTTTCTATGTCTTTAGTTTCTTCTTCATTTTTATCCTGATTTTCCTCCTCCTCCTCTTTATTCGATTTTTTTAATATACCAAAAGAAAACATATCTTTTCAAAAAATGTTAATTAATAGAATGAAAATTGATATAATGGATTTATTCTATTATTCTTTGGTATTTTATTACTTTTACGGATTTGTTCTCTGTTTTTTTTCTTTTTATTAATTTTTTATTAAAAAAAAACAAAATAGTTATATTTAAAAATTAATATCAAACATTTTGTTTTTTTAGGGAAAACACAAGTTCATATTTACATAAATAAATATATTTATATATATGGCTATTGGTATATTTAAGATTTTCTCTTAAATAAAAAATTTGGGAAAATATAATATGAAATTAAGAAGCGTTCTGTTATTATTTAATATCTATGTTATATATATTTTAAATGATACTTGTAAAATAATTATATACATAGAGAGATAATAAAACATGATAAAGGTAGGTATACCATATTATATTATTGTTGTTTTTTGTGATTTATACTATATTATTATTATATATATATCCATATTTTTAATAGAATTTTTTTTATCAAAATATGTGATAATATTTTTCCATTTTTTAAATAATATATTTTTAAAAACATTTTGTTGCAGTACAAAATTATATATATAATACGTATTATTATTATATGCATATATGGGTAGTACTATATTTTAATATATATATATATATTGCCGTAATGAAAATAATTACGATTATTTATATATTTTATTTATTGTACAATTTAAGTACTTTTATATATTTTTTTTATAAAGCAATAAGTATTATCTTTTCCTTGAACATGCTTGAAACCGCTTTTTATGGTGAACCATATTTTTTTTTCTCTCCATAATTTAATGAAATACTAATATAATTAATATATAGATGAACATTTATATTTTATATTCCCATTTTTTCAAATTAATGTGATAAAATTATAATAAGAATGTTATATGTTTTTATTTATTATTTTATTAGTATTATATATCATTCGAATTAATCAAATATTAGCACTCGAAATATTTAGAGACAGTTATTCTTATTGTTGTAAATATAAAGTCAATAGGCTTTTATGTACACTATATGTTACATAGTTATATACATATAATTACATATAATAGTATATCGGTTATACTAACTATTAAATTACCGTCCTTCAAATAGTAGCATAACCATTTACGGCCTTATAGATAGGTGTTAATATTGCACATCTCATAAATATATATATTAAATCATTAATACCAATATAATATGCTTCTTATAAAATAAAAAAGACGAATATCTCGCATTTTTGTAGAATAATTGCTTATGCATGCGCATTTCATAGGATCATTGGTGTGTTATTAATAGATACTACATTACTTATTTTTTTTTATTATAAAATTTACATTTCGGTTTTTATTTCGTGGGATATTATATATATGTATGTATCCCACATGTCGAAAACAATTTATATGTTAAAAAATAGTGAAAAAATATATACATAAAATAATATGCATTTAGAAATTGTCTATTTTTATATTAATAAATATATTCGGATAGAACATATATATATATGCAAAATTATTTTGGTAACATATGTAAGAAAGTTCATATATATCACATATATAACATAAGGATTAAATTCAATGCCAATATATATATTTCACGAATAAATATAAGTAGGTTTGTGAAATAAAATGTTTATTAGTATAAAACTGTAAAAAAAAAAAAATGATGATAAATTAATTAAGAGTAAACAAAAAAAATAATAAAATAAATAGTAGCATAATAAACCAGCAAATACATAATATATGAATCTCGAAATTTTTAGAAAAAAATATCTCAATATGGTTAGAAAATTTATCCATACGTATTATTAAAACTATTAGTATAATATATATTTGTAAATATATTAATTGTACAAATTGTCAAAAGTCCAACAAAATTTAGGGTTTTCGGATAAAGGTACTTTCCATGTATTGTAATCTATACATGCTACTATCTACATCTTTTTTCATACAAATTTATTGAAAAAAAAAAAGAGATTAATGGTTAAAAATTGGCCTATATTTTTTTCACTTGTAATTTTTTATTTGTCTTATATTTTTTTATCTTCTTCTTCTTCTTCAACTTTTTGTTCAATAAAATTAAAAGATTCTTTTACACAATTTTTAATTCGTCGATTATATTCAATTCTATTCTCAACAAATAAAAGAGCAGCTTCTTGATTTGCTGGACTATTGGGGTTAGGGTCGCTAAGTAATGATTGTATTGATGTTAGAATTGCGGAAATATCATAAATCGGGCTCCAATGTTTTTGAAGGATATCGATACATATATTACCGTCCATATATATATTGGGATGAAACATTTTCGTTAAAAATTTTACTTTAGGTGGTTTGTTTGGATACTCATTTCCGAACAAAAGTTCTAGCTGAAAAGTACCTATACATAAGAAAAGGGTAAATAAATAAATAAGTATATATGTAAATAAATCAGGAGGTAATATGCACACACAAATATATGTCCATATCCATTCGGATATTTTAGAAGAAACATTCTTTATATACCTCCTTCCCATGGTGTGTCTGTAGGTCCAAAAATAACTGCTCTCCATTTCATAATATCATTTCCAATTGGAGAACCACTAACTCCATAAGGTGAATCGATTTGTAATTTTTTGAAATCTCGAATAAGTCTTTTTTTGGCTAAATTTGACATTTTATTTTATTAAGTGAATAAAAAGTATAAAAAATATAATATAATTATATATACATAACTATTTATAAATATATGAATATCCCCCTTTTACAAATTATGAGCAAAGCTTGTTTATAAAATTGTCCTATATTCGTTCTATTCTCTTCTATAGTTAAAAAATTTAGGTGCCTTTACACGTAACCCAAGCTGAATATATATACCTATATGCACAAAAAGCAAAATGCGTTTAAATTATTGCATATTACAATTATACAAATTTTAATATATACAAAAAATAAATTAGCGATTTCCCCTTTTGAAGAAAGGTTTCTCATCAAAAATGTAAATGTGGAGAAGTCATATAATTAGGTAAGTGTTTGTATTTTATGCATACATATATAACATGTATATTTTTAAATGTAATTCTCAAAAACTATGCATTTATTTTACTTGTTTTTTACTTCTATAAGACTAGCCAAAAAATTAAAATAGATGTTCTTATCTTTATATATATATGTTATAAATATGGCTTTTCATTGCAATACAGGCTTACCACTGTCTTTACTAATATGCATAAATGGTGATATTATTTCTATATATAGTTATTTTTTGTTTATAATTTTATATACAATAACAATAAATATGTGAGATAAAAAAAAAAGATGAATTCCATATATATATATATATGTTATTTTATATATTCTTATAAAGGTTACAAATTAACAAATTATATGGGCTTTCCTAATAAAGCTATATATTATATATATATATATACAATATAATAATTTTATTTCATATTTTTAATAAATTAAAACATATAAAATAAAGTATATAAATATTATGTAATAGCATAAACATAATTATTTATATGCCAGTATTTGATACAAATGTAGATAATAATATGCATTTACTTAGCTTTCTTAATTTTCTTGGGATATCATTTTGTATACGCGCTCCATGATATTGAGAATTTTTTTTTTATGTATTTAGAATTCAATTTTTAGGGGATATATTTTTTTTTTTTTTTTTTCTTATTTATTCATATATTTTTTTTTCTATTTTCTCACATATTCATTTTTTTTTAATTGTTAATCGAATGGATAGAGAAATATTTATACTAATGGAATATACTTCTTTTGTATAACACTTTAAATTTTATGAAGAAATGGAAATATTGCTATTATAACAATTACAAAAGAAGCATGCGTAAATTGATATAATCAATAAGTGTTTTATATGAGTATCATTATATATATATTTTAATTTATATAATTAATGCAACGAAAAAATCATCACAAAAAGAGATCGCTCTGTTATAGCAAACATGTAAGGATAACCATGTATGTATAATATTATCGAAGCGATAATGTATATTTATTTTTCCCATACAAAGGACAATATCTTATAGCTATTGCTGTTTATTAACACAGAGTATATTTTTTATTTTAAATAAAAAAAAAGGAAATGAATAAATATAGACTTATTTAGTATACTCATATACATGGATAAATAAGTATATATTATATATATATATGTGTTGTGTGTATAACATTAAAAAAAAAAAACGAAAACAGCATATAGCAATGCGGAGAAATTTTAGCAATCCAGTAAAAGTTTGTTTGTAAATTTTATTATCGTTTCTTTAAATAATCTTACAGAATCGTGATTATATAAATATCCCTGAAAATAATTATAGCATATTTTTTTCTGTTTTTTTATCCACATTTTTTTCGACGTAATTTAAAAAAAATGCCAAAATATTACTGTGAATATTGCGATATATATCTAACACATAGTTCACCAGTAGGTAGAAGACAACATAATCAAGGTAGAAAACATATTAGTGCAAAAATTGAATATTTTCAAAATTTACTAAGAGAAGAAGGTATTACACCTCAAAATTTTTTAGGGTTTTTAGGAAATCAAGGATATAATAATGCTTTAGCAAATCCAATGATGAATAATTTTATGCCTGGAAATTATAATGCATATATGAAATATAACCCTATGAGAAATTATCATCATTCAAATAGAAATCCAAATTATCAGCATTCTATTGGTATGCATAATAATAAATATTCAAGAGCAGGCTATGTTCCCCCTGGCTCTAATAAATATCCAAACAATCATTTCCACAATAATAAGCGTATTAATAATATTCAAAAGCCTTATAATAATTTTGATAATAAAAATAATAATTATAATAACAAGCCAATCACAAATAGTTCATATAAAAATGATAAACAAGATTATAGAAATAATAATGAGAATAATGATAATATGAATAGTAATCATTTTTCAAATTATCAAATGAATAAAGAAAATGCAAATTTTGTAAATAAAAATAATGAGTAACCCAATTAAGGGAAGTATATATATTATATAAATTCATTTCAATTTATGAGTATGTATATTATAAATATATTATATTGGATCCAAAACAAAAAATGCAAAATTAGTTGAAATTAATAAATTACGATTGATACAAGTTTTTTTTTTCACATGAAATGTTTAAGTTATAAAAATTTTAACATTCATAGGAAGCTATTTGTCATAATTATTTTTAAATAAAGGACATGTGTAAATATATCATGAACGATAAAATGACTATTCATTTGGCTATATGGATATTCCCAATTTATAGTTCACTATAAATTTATATTTTTTATTTCAAAATTGTGTATTTTTAATGATATGCAAACATTGTTTTGCTTTACCTTGTTTTTTATACGTTTTATTTTGCTATTTTTTTAATTTTAATTTGACGTTTATTTTTTATATTATTTTGATATATATTTTTTTTGTGTCTAAAAAGCGAAAAAGCTAATAAGTCTATGCATAAGTAAATAAATAAATAAATGCAGGAAAGAAAGAATAAAAAATATACAAGCATTCTCCTTTCATATATATTTCGAACGTGTATATACTCATATAATACCAATATGTAATATAAGCTGTATATTGTAATTTTTATTCTTTATATTTTCGCTTATTATATTCATATAAATGAGCAGTTATTCCGATTTTGTGTAAGTATCAATTTTAGTTTGCTCTTAAATATATTTTATAAATTTTTTTAAAAATTATGGATTTCCTATTTGATTAATTAGACAAATTATTTTGCTCATTCATAAATTGGTATTACTTAAATTAATAATATATTAATATGCATATTCCACTGCTATTATATTGGTAGTAACTATTTGTTTGGAAAAACAAGTATTATATATATGCTTTGTGTATTTATTATATTTTTTTTAATATACCAATGGTTATTTAATAAGAGTCAAATTGAAGGTTTTTTGAAAAATAAAAAGCATGCAATGTTTCGCCAAAATGAAATATAAAAATTCAACATATTCTACACATATATATATTTAATAATAATAAATGGTAATGGAAATATAAAAATCACATATATGAACAAGTAATATGCATATTCATCAAATAATATGTAAATAAATAAATATATATATATATATATGGTGAGTATGTCAAAAAAAACAATAGTTAAGTGAATGGTAGGAATCAGTTAACACATACAATTGCATGTGTGCATGAGTGAAAAGTTAAAAATTTATAATGCCAATATAAGTTCATTAAATATAAAAAAGTATTAAAAAGAAATACTATATAATGAAAAAAAAAAGTGTAGAAAGAATTAGTTTTCTAATTTCGTCTCTTTCTTATATTTTTTTTTTTTATTGTTAAAAACAATCTTCATATGCATGTTTTGAGTGTTTTTTCTCATGGTGTTCTTTCAAAATTGATTGATTAACTGTACACATAAAAGTATGTCTACATAATTTACAAATGACATTTAAATTTTTCGAAGCATCTTTTACTGTGCTGTTTGGTTTTGCTTTTTCATTTCTCTTTGAAGATCTTATTCTGTCAACATCTCTTTGATTACCTCGCGTCATCTTTTATAAATTACTTTTTCCCACTATATAAATATATATAATATGGTTTTAAATGGTGATATCTAATATTTCTATTTGTGTACAATAGTTGGAAATATATACATATTTCATGTATGCATGTATATATATTGTAAAAAATCAGGGAAAAGAATAAAATAAAAAATTTTAAACTGAAAAATTTGGAAAGTTTGTGCTATTTAAAGCGGAGAATTTGATTCATCAAAAAAGGGCAAATTTAAAAAGAAAATAAAATTCTATTTTATTAAAAAAAAAATATTGGGGTAAATAAAAATAGCAATAATCATATATACGAAAAAAATAATGTATAATTTCGTTAATAAAAACATATTATCGATAATTTTATGTTTTGATGAACATAAGCATAATCATTTATTTTTTTAACATAAAAAGAAGTGGTATTATCTTATCCCTCTTAGATAATAACGAAAGATTAAAATATGTAAATAAAATAATATTCTTTATTGTAGTTATTTGTTAATATGGAGATTAATAGCCTTATAATTATATTTTCCCAATTTCATAATATATTAAATATTTTTTTTATTTAAACAATTACTATTACAAAAATAAGAAATATATACTAATTATTATACTTTTAACTTTATTCTTTTTAGATTTATGAATAACTTCATTAATGTGTTATTCATATTATATATGATATCCATTATATATGTTTTACAATTATAATTAACAAAGAATTAGGATAAATTTATAGTTTTTATTTTAGTAAAGATTGACTGAATATCGAATTGAAGTTTTTTTTATTTTTCATTGGTTTAATTATATGGTTATTCTATTGTTTCATTATTTGTTGGGTTGACTTAAAAAAGACATATAGTGGAAAATAAACATATGTGTCACAAATTAGTATTCATAAATTCATTCAATATACACATATATATAATTGAAACTATTTTAGATAATTAATCAAAAAAAAATGATGTAATAGTTCTAAATAACACCGTAAGATATTCTATTTATTTAAACACTTTATCAATATTATTAATAAAGGATTTTAAGTCTACTTTTTTAGAGTGAAAAATAATATTTCCTTATAAGATCATTATAGTCTTATATTATTTATCATATGTATAGATTAAATTGAAGAAGACTTGATTTCGAAGAAAACAAATTATACATTAAAACAAAAGTAAAAATAACAAATTTGAAAATTATAAAATTAAAGTAAATTAAATTAAATTTTCAGTTTTAATCATACTGAGAGAAAAAAATATATACAGGAATGGTTAACAATCCTATATATTAATACATATTTATAAATTAAATTTAATATTTTTATTATGTAGTGTTTTAAAATGTTCTAATCGTATATAAATATTAAAAAAATAAATAATAAACAAAAAAAATGTTGTTTGTACTAATAAATGGTTTTAAAACAATATAAAACAAAATTAAAAAAGCCAAATGCAAAATATCAATACTTAAATGCATATATACACATGGAAAGTGAACCCATTGTAAATTATATAATGCATAAAAAAAAAAAAAATTTGTAATTACACACTATATAACATATGCATGATTAATAATAATATAAGCATGCAATGATTTATGCTATATACAAAAATACAAATAAAAACGTGTAAATAAATTTGAAACAAAATTGGCAAAAATATATATATATGTATATATATATATGAAGGAAGGAAAACTAAAGTCATAATATATTAATTTCCCTTTTTCTTTATTTTTTTCGATGCCCCTATTTGTTTCGTCGTCATGTACTTATTACTTTTATCGTTCTCTCTATGTAATATTAATATATATATTCAACTATATGTATATATACATACCCATATTGTTACATTTCTTTCTATATATTGCTCTAGCAAACTCTCTCAACTTATATATATATATCTCATTCTATACATTTTTTTTGTTTTTATTTTTTAATATGAATAAAATTAGCGAAATTTGATCATTTATGCATGTTTTTATTCATATCATTGCTTAATGTGTTCATACAATTGAGTGGCACATGGTTTTGGGGGGTCGGAATAATGTTTTGCAAAGAAAATGGATTTTTATCCGATACATTTATGGCAGTAAAATCCGAACTGTACATATTATTTTCATTCCATTGTTTAAATTCATTCATATTATTCTGTTTAGAATAATTTAATAAATTATTTATATTATTGTTTGGCTTGTTATGCATATTATTATTTAGTTCATAAGAGGAGCTATTTTTCATATTATGGAAATTATTATTATTCATATTAGAATCAAAAAGCATTTTCGGATTAACCATATTTTGACTATTTAACATATAAGGATTTGGTGGCATATTCATATAAGAATTATACATTGAATTATTATTATTGTTACTATTATTATTTTTGCCATGTTTGTATTTTAATGACTGTCTTTTATTTAATAAATATAACATATTATTCATATTGTTCATATTATTTCCTTGGTTGTTTAAATAATTTGAATTTGTATAATAATTAAAATTATCAGATGTATTCATATATCGATATTTTTCATTATTAATACTCATAGTATCGAATGGGTCATATGATTGTAGACTTATTTTATTATTATTATGATTATTAGAGTTATTAGAATGATTATATTTCATTTTATTCATTTCTTTATCACCATTTGTTTTCATGTTAAAATTTTTAGAAAAATTCATTTTATTATTATATCCAGGTGAATTAAAATCGTCTATACATATATTGTTATTATTAGCATTCGCCAATTCATTATTATATGGCATATTCATATAGTTCATATTATAATTATCATTTGTAAATTGTGGATTATCAAAAGGCATACTATTATTATTTGGATGATTAGGAAGTATATTAAAGTCATTAAAATGATTTCCATTCATATTATTATAATTTGCATTAATAACACTATCAAAATCTTGATAATTATTATCTAAGTTATAATTTTTATAATCTGAATTGTTCATATAATTTGAATTCATAATTCCTACCATGCCTGGTGTAGTATGGTCATAATCATTTAAACAAAAATCATCATCAAAATCTTCAAAAGATATGTCATCTTTTTTTTTTTTTTTATCTTTATTTTTTTTTTTTTCTTTTTTTTTTTTTTTATTTTTATCTTTTTTCATTCTTTCATCGTAATCCGAATTTGAACTATTATCATCTGAAGAATATTCATATTTTTTATTGGATGAGTTTCTATTTTTAGACTTTGATTTTTTATGACTGCTACTCATTTTTTGATGTTTTCGACTATTATTATGAGATGAAGAAACTCCGAATTTTTTTTCAAGTTTTTTAACATCATAATAACTTATTAAATCTTCTCCAATTTTTTTCTTATGTTTACTTCGATATGCGCATTTGTTACATAAAAATTCATAATTAAATGTATCAACAAAAGTTGATTTTCCATAACCGCAATAATTACATCTTTCTCTTGATGATAAAAAAAATAACTTTTCTACGGCTAGAGCTTCTTCATATTCTCTTTCTGAAATTCCTAATTGGTTAGCTGATGACATTTTTTTATGTAAATGAAAAAAAACGGGAATTTTATATCATATGTGCATATGGATATAAATCAAAATAATCATAATTTAAAACGAAAATATAAATACATAATTATCTAAAATAACGAAAGAATAAAAAATGCATTTAGCTACTTATATTATTGTTTTGAGCGTGATGCAAATTAAAAGATCTATCACCAACAAAACAAATAATAAAATGAAAAATTTATAAATCATTAATGCAATAATGTTATCAAATGAATTATCTTTTTTATTCTTTTGTTTTATTATCATATGTTTAAAGCTTAAAATGCAAATTTTATTTGTACTATTAATTACGATGGCTTATGCATGTATACCATTGAATGTGTATATGCATACTAATAAAAAAGTATATAAAGCTTATTATAAATATATTAATGTATAAACATGGCATATAAATATATACAAATATATCATAATATATATATATATTGTATTCGTTATTCATATATTGTGCTCGTGTAACAACATATATATATATATTTTATATATTGTTCATTAATACTTATAACGATTTTTTAATCATTTTTTTAATTGTATATAAATAATCAAAAACTATGGAAAAAGATCATATGCGCTTATAAAAATATATCCCAAAAAAACACAAAAAAAAATATATTTCATGTGTGTAATTGCGATATTTTTTTTAATACTTATAAAACATTATTTTGCATAATATGGTTAAGCATATCATGTATTCACATATACATTTATACTCGAGGGATAAAGAAAAAAAATGTATTAATTATTTTATATATTACTATTTTAACGTTATATAATGAATTATTTTGATTATATAATATAAAAAACGGGGATGTACAAAATAAGATACTACTAAAATATAAATAATAAAAATATAATAATAATATATCAAAATATAATATATAAAAATATATATATTATTATAAAATAGTATATTATAAAATTAAATTCTAAAATCTATTTATTAAAGACTAATAAAAACATAATAAAAATTACATATTTTTTTAAAAATATATTTTCAATATAAATAAAAAAAAGTAAAAAAATAAAAAATGATAAAAATTATATGAGAATTGAAACGGCGGTGTTATTAAAAGCATTAAATAAATATATAAAAAATTAATAATATATTTATTTTTTTTAGGACTAAAAGAGAATTATATATAAAAGGCAATGATTTTAATAAATATAATATATATATAAATACATTTGATTCTATATATAAGCAATATATAATTTTTATTTACTTCGCAATTTCTACATATATTATTAAAACAGTAAAAAAAATAAAACTTATATTCGACCCATATTGGGGTATAGTAGTATATACTACAAGCACTTCATTTATTGTTTAATTATAAAATTTAATATATATATTATGTTGCTGTAAAAATTAAAAGTCAATCCTTAGAGTAATTAAAATACTTGATATGGTAAAAATTATGATTTTTATGAAAATATAATATATATTTAACTTGAAAAAATAATGATGATAAAAAATAATATTATATAATATTTATTACTATGTAAAAAATATCATTAAATTGCATATCTTGTATAAAATTGGGTTTATATATATTAGGGTTCCAAATTATATAAAAATATGCTTTATTGCGCTAGTAAGCTTTTATTATAATATAGTAGGTTATTAGTAGTCACTCTTTTTGTTCTTTTTTGTTTTTTATTTAGAATTATACATAATATTACTTATATTAAAAGTTATAAAAATGCAATAAAACATTAGTAAATAACCATATAATAATATTCTTAATCTATTGTATAAAAAAAGCTGTTTTTGTTATTATATTTTGCAAAAAGTATATATATGTGTTCTAGTTGTTTAACGTGGTATTATCTTTAAAATATAACAGCAATAATGCACATATTTTAAGTAATCAAATCTCAATTTGAAAACAAAACAAATAATATAAATATTATAAAATTATTTTTTATACAATATGCATATTTTTTAATTATAAAAAAAATAATAAATGGTGTTAGCAGTCTTAGGATTCTAGAAAAAGACTTCAATTTCTTCATTTTTACTATTTGTATTGCTATAATTAAATATGATTATCTAAATAATTTAGATATTATTTTACACCCGAATTTATTTAATAAAATAACTTTAAAGAAAATACTAAGTCAGTTTTTGTAAAGGTGGAAAATAACTAGTTACATATTAATAAAAACATAACGAAAAATATAATAATATGAAATAATATTTTTTAAAATATGCAATTTTTAATATAAATATTGAAAAATATATTTTATCTCTTTCAATTCGGATATAAAAATCACTAACATTACTGCACATTACTATTATTGACTATACTATTGGGCATTAAAATAATAGAATAATATTTATGACAACTGTCATAACAATTGTAATAATGATAATATAATAACTAATAAAATTATGAAACAAAAAATAAGTTTTTAGGATAAATATACATATTTATTATTAAAGTTTCCCTTTTTCTTGTAATTCTTTTTTTTGTTTTTGGGCTTGAAAAACAATATCTTCAAATCGAACTTTTTCAGAAGCTGATTTTGTCTGATCATTTGAGGATTTATTTTTTGTTTTATATCTTTGTGCCAATTCTCTAGCTCTTCTTTTAAAATTTGCAATTTTAATTTCCATGTCATTTACGTCATTTTGTGCTGAAGATAATAATTCTTTTTTTTTTTCATGAACTAATTTTAAACATCCAGATAATCCTCCCTGGTTTTTAAAAGTAAGTTTCCTTGTGGCCCTTCTAACAAAAGGAATACAGTCTATTTCGTTATCATTATATAGCGGATCACTATTTTCACTGAAACTATTTTGTTTCGTCTTTATCCCATCTTCTATATTGCTATTATTATTGTCATTTATTTTATCAGAATTAATCACATCTATGATATCCTCTGTTTTACTATTGCTTTTGTGTAAACTATCATTGTGTTCGATCTTATTTTTTTTTTCGATCATATTAATTGAATTTAAATAATCAGATCTTGTATAGCTACGAGACAATAAATTTTCTAATATAACAGAACTATCTTCGTGATTGTTAGAAAAATTATTACTAGAATATTTTAATAGACTATTAATTTTTTCACTTAACTCATTAGAATCTTTTGAACAATTCGAACTGAATGAATTAGAAACATTGCTTTCTTTATTATATTCCACATTTTGTATTATACTTTCATCATTAAGTATTTGATTATCAATTTTAGATTTATTCAAGTCTGATACATTATCATTGTTAATATTGTCATCTTGTTCGATATTTATGGGATCTTTATTATAATTATTTTCCCCATTTATATACATTTTATTCTTGTTTGTTTCTTCGTCATTATTTTCATTTTTTATATCATCTTCCCTTTTATCTTTTTCTTTTTCATTATATATATATTCTTCCTCGTCATTCTTTTCATTTTTTATATCATCTTCCCCTTTATCTTTTTCTTTTTCATTATATATATCTGTTTCTCCATCATTTCCATATTCCTCATAGTTTTCATATTCACCATAATTGGCACGTTCATCATAATTTTCATACACCTGAGAGTTAGCATTTTCCTCATAAGGATCTTCATTTTCATAATAATATTCGCCACTTTCATCATAATTCATACATTCTTCATCATAATAAGTATTGTCTTTATCATAATTATTATTTTCATTTTCCCATTTTAAAGGATTTTTATCATCATACGAATTTAGATCATCCGTGTTATTATTTTTATCTATCAAATATTCATCTTTATCATCATAATTATTTTCCATATTATGAATCTCATTGTAATATTGTGTATCATCATCATCATTTTTTTTTATTGATTCTTCACTATATTCTATATTGTTCTTATTTTGAATATGTTTCATAACTTGTTTAGAAAAGTGTAATACATTAGTCACTTTATTATTTGGAATATTTACCGAATCGTCCAAATCATTTAACGGTTCGGTTTTATCATTAACACTATTACTAGTAGTATTAATTTTTTGGATATTTTTTTTTATTGAGCCATCACATTGCTCTTTTTGTACATCATTAGTGTTTAATTCAGTTAGTCTATCTATATATTTATGACTACGGTATGATTTGTAATTTATCTTTTTATTTTCTACTGAATTTTGAGATTTATTAAGGGTAAGTTTTTTTGAGCATTCTTTTGTGACATTATTTTCAATTACTGTATCATTAGTTGGTAATTCTTCATCTCCAGTTTCTTCACATGTTATCCATGCTCTTGATAGAACTTCGAAATACCACCATTTGGCATTTGTTGCATCATAGTAATATCTTGCACTATTTTCCATTTCAACTCGATAAAATACGCCTATATTTACATATATATACTAAAATTACTAAATATTAATACAATTTGTAGAGTATTTTATTGATAATACCACTATACATTTGTTTACTATATTTTTTAATTTTTTTTCTGTATGCTCACAGTGATGTTTTTTAATATAACACCATTGCGATTTTAAATAACGTCGGAACTTAAATTTGCCGTAAAAAAAAATGAAGGAATACACTTTTGATTGTTATTTTATATATATTTCACATTATAAATGTATACATAGACATATATAAAATCTATGTATAATTTATCCAGGTAATCTAACAAATATTTTAAAATAATATGTAACAGACGACATAAAAGGTGGCATTATATTTGCATAAACTTTTCAACAAATAATAGCATATAAAAGTAACATAATGAATTTTAAAACATATTTTTAAAATCTTGAAAATGAAAAAAACACACAATCAAAAATAATAGCTATAGAGATTCCATAAGAAAATAGATATATGAAATATTATATATATAATTGTTTCAATTTATTTTTTAATTTCTATTTTCACGTAATGAATAAAAAATTAAAAAGTAATGAATAATTATATTTTGTAGAAAACTAATATTTATAAAAATAATTTATTTTAAAAGTTACAATCATATTAATATTTATGTGTGGAATTTGTGTAATTATTTCAATAGACACACAACATATAAAATAACAACTTTATTTAGGTATATAAATAATATTTTTATCGCAATTAAAACAAAAATATTATATATCCATTTTATATGTACTTAATAGTTATACATATGTGCATATATTATATACATATTTATATACATATTTATATACATATTTATATACATATTTATATACATATTTATATACATATATTATATACATATTTATATACATATTTATATACATATTTATATACATATTTATATACATATATTATATACATATTTATATACATATATTATATACATATATTATATACATATATAACATGTGTAATACATTATTTTATTTATTTTTTTATGGTTATAAAATATTTCTAATTGAAAAAAGGGAAGTTTTTTTATAGTAAGATATTATTACTGTTATTTTAAATTTATTATCATTCGCACACACTTTTTTTTGTATTAAAGGTAAATATTAAAAAGTAATAAAAAATCCAAGGTACAAAAACGTGCAACATTTAAGTATGAAAAGAGAATAAAGTTAAAGGACAACCATTAAATAGACAGCATTTATTACTTTTTAACATATTCAAACTTAAATGAAAAATATTTAAATACAATTCAGCTATATTAATTCTTATTATAATATAATCTGATCGGAAAACATAATATTGGACTCTATTATAAAATTATTTATTTATAATTTTTTTTTTTTTAATTATGGAAAATAGCTAACTGGGCAGCTAATTTATAAAATGCAGTTCATAGTAAAAATTTTCAAATTATATAAAATATGCATTATAATATACATCAGTTATAAATGGATAAATTGTTATTTAACTAAGACATATTAATTTAACACAATATAAATTGGAGCTAGTTCGTAGTATGATATTTTAAATAATTAAAAAATATAAAAGGTTATGCATACAATATACGTGTTTCCATTATAGCTCCATTCACATTATAATTGCATTTCATGAAATTATACATATGTATTCATGAACATGCTGCCAGACGTGTGTTATCACAATTTGAAATAAAAACAATTAAAAAGTGCTTCAATGAAATAACAATACACAATTTTGGGGGGCAATGGAAAAATTTTATTTAGAAAATGGAAACCCTTTATTATCCAATACATTTTTTAACAAAGCTTGCTCTTTTAATTCTTCAGGGGATTTCAATCCTTCGTTCATCCTGAGGAAAATAAATAAATATAAGCATATATGAACGTTTCATAATAAATCATAATGTACATTTTAAGGAAAATGAGATTACATTTTTTGTTTATATAGCATTTTTCTTATTTCTCCTTGGGTTTTTTCATCAAAATCTGTTAAATTTTTTTTTGATTCGATTTTCGTTGTGTCGATTTCTGGATCTCCCTTTATTACATATGACCACCAATTTTCTTTCTTTTTTTCTAAAAATATAATAATTTTTTTTTTATCTTCTATATTCCACACGCATTCCTGTTTATTCACCTCTTCATAGAACATTCCTTCTAATTTTACTTCATCTATAAATGAAAGAAAATTAAAAAAAATTGTCATATGTTTTCATATTAAAATAATACACAATATATAACTACAATCTTAACTAATAAGTACAATTTTTCGTTTCTTACTTAAATGTTGAACTTTTATATGTTTATTGGTTATTTCAACTTTTATTTCACTAGGTTTTATTTCCTTATTTAATGGAATTTCTAAATTAATTTCATTTAAGGATTGGTTCCAAAAATACTTTTCCGTCCTTCCTCCGTTCCATGTTGATATGTGTTTTTCGTCTATTTAAAAAAATATAAAATAATAAGTATATATAATACATAATAATATATGTACAATGTCTATTAATATATATTGTTCATGCTCCATTGTATGTTTTCTTTCTATTTATTTTCTATTTTATTTTTTTATACTGATAGAATCATAAGCTGGGGTGTGAGGGTTTCGATTGTTTCTTTGTGCCTCATTTTGGGTATTCTTTGTTTTTGCAATTTGAATGTTACTAAGTTTGTTTAATTCATCGCAAGGCGATAAATATTTATTTCTTATATCTTCGTTTTCAATTATATATGGTTGGTTTTTAATTATATACTTTAATTGGTGTTTTCTAAATAATTTCATTAATTCAGTTTCTCTGCTATTCGCCTTAAATCCACATGTATTATTATTTAATATAGCCTTTGCAATATCTCCATCATACTTTTTTGATAATGTTTGTATATCATCATCATTCATCATCAAATGAAAATAGTCAGTTTTATTTTCCAAAAAGGATAAAAATACATCCACTAAATCGTCTATTGATTTAAAGTCCCGGGCTATATGCATTAGCATATTTTCATGTTTATCATTTTCCATATTGTGTGTGTGTACGTTTTTTCTTATGTATTTAATTAAAACAAACAAAGTTAGCTTAGTAAAGTAAAAATGGTTGTCACAAATAATGTTAAAAAATTTGGCTTATTAAAAAAAAGAGACTATGCTGATATAGAAATAAATAAAACTTTAGATAAAATCAAATTTCTATTAGTATAAAATAAAATTATTTGGGTTTACTTTGTTTTATTTTATTTCTATTTGTAAAGAAAGAATATATTTTGCTTTGATTGTATATATAATAGTTAGCAAAATATCTGGTAAAATATAACAAAAAAAACACAAAAGTATATTTGTTCTTAAAGGGTATTATATGGACGGATTAAATATAATTATCGTTTACATTTTAACACATATAAAATTTTATTAATTAATGAATAATAGAAACTTTAAGAAAATTGTTTTGATGATTATAATGATTTATCATCATTTAACTGGTATATTACATTATTACTATATATTTTCACTAATCATTATTATTGTTATTTTATTTATTTATTCTACATGTTAGTGTTTTTCCTAAAGTTATTAGTTTACAAGTTATTCATATTTTTAAAAATTATTTTACATTTAGATTAATTTATTATATTAAATCATTTAATTATTATATTCATAATATTTGTAAAATATGTGTATAATGATGAAATCCTTATATAAAACTGAAAATTAGCAAAGCTAATTGATCAAATAATAGGCACATTATTTAAATGCTAAAATATGTTTTTTATTACACAATATAGATTTAAACCATTTAAAACAGGGTTGTGTCCAAAGTATAAAATATTATACTTGTGATATACATCCATATATAATACAATATGAAACAATTTGGAAGGTTTAATGTTTGTTCGTTTTCTTTTTTGATAATTATCTACTAATTTTGAAATAATTTGTTCATTTTCAATTTATGCTATATATTTACATATTTTTAATGTGAAATATGAGCTTATATATATACACATGTAATTAGCATAATATATATTAAAACAAAAAAAAAATCATATATTATATATCTTTCTGTGAATTAGCATATAACACTGGAACATTCCCTTTTTATTGTGTTATAAATAATTAATTTTTATAATTTCTTTGATGTCTTTTACTGATATATTATTATCATAGCATGATAAATACTTAATACGAAAACCAAAGAGCAAAAAGGTAGCATAAAACTAACAAATGGTATATAAGATGATATAGATTAATATTTTTTAGAAAAAATTATTTACACATATATTTTGATAGATATACTATGATAATTATTTTTAAAATCATTTTGGTGATTTATAAGGATATAAAAAAAGATAAAATCATTAAAATCGAAAATATTGTAATTATTCCTTATCAATACTTATAAGTATATTGACACCTATCTATGTTTTATATTTATTTACATAAAATTTATAATGGGAAAACGAAAATATCTTCTACAATCCTTGTTAATATGATTCCAAAACGAATATAATAATATAGATTGTATTATATGTTAAATAACCGATATATAATATTGTTAACAACCAAATAGTTAAATGATTGTTCAACAACTATTTCCTGTAATTACGCATATGTTATTAAATTTTTGAACGAAATGAAACATAAAAGGGTTATAAACAAATTTAAAATAAAATATATAAAAAAATAATAAAGTATAAAATATATATATATATATATATATATACAATAGCCGCTGTTTGAAACTCATAATATGGTCATATACATAATCATATAATAATAATATATGTATATATATAATAGGTACACTATACCATATTTATTGTAATATTTAAATATGTATAATTAGTTATTTTAATGTTATTATTATAATTACTCTATTTGTGTGTGTTTTTTTTTTTTTCAAGCTAGCCATTTATTTTATGATATGATGAAAAGATATATGTAACTTGACAGTATTTTTTTTAAT
Organism: Plasmodium yoelii; assembly: GCF_900002385.2. Classification (NCBI taxonomy): domain Eukaryota; phylum Apicomplexa; class Aconoidasida; order Haemosporida; family Plasmodiidae; genus Plasmodium; species Plasmodium yoelii. Next base: position 1,054,267 of record NC_036186.2, on the reverse strand, counting down.
TTATCAATAGAAAAAAATTGATATATATATATGTTTCCTTGTCAAATGCTAATATATTTATACATAAAATTTTATTACAAAACGTATTCGTGAAAATAGGTTGGACAAAATTTTAATATATTATTTTATGGTAAAACGTATTCTACATAATTCCAAATATGAATTGAACTCTATGTATATGATGAAAAAAAAAAAAATAATGACAATATACATACTGTTTTGGATATGAAGCAAAATATTGGCAAGCTATATGTATAATATATATTTATTTATATACTAATTTTTTTGTTGATTTTTTAAAAACGTCTACAAAATAATCTTAAGATAAAAGAATAATATTAATATACAAAGTATGTTTATAACATGTTTAAATGGTTTTATTTATGTATTAATAGATTGCATGCGATAATAGCTTTTTATTTTTTTACTTTTTTTGTATTTCCATTATTTGTAGCCATGAAAAAAATAACCAAAAAATAACCAAAAATAAAATATAGGAACTTATGTTATGGCTATATAGAATAATTTAATTATATACATTTTTTTTTTTTTTTCCATAAAATAAGTATATATAAAATTATCGGCAATTAAAAGATTTTTGATAATTTTGTATATACTGCAAATATATAAATAATTTATTTATGATAGTATATTGGTTTTATATTTTATTCTTAATTTTTAATTAAATATTTTTATTATCTCGCAAAGGGTGGGCTTGCATTTGTTACAAATTTTTTTTTCGATACCATTACATTTTTTTATTATTAACGCATAACAATCTATATCTCTATATTTATAATATATATAAATTTATAAAAAATATAAAAATATTTTTATTAATAAAACATAATATTATGCTTTAAAAAATAAAATAAAATATATTTATTAAACAAAATTTTAAGTCACACTTATTCTTAAAGAAACAAAGTAAATAAAACCAAAACAAAATACCTTTAAAAAAAAATAACACAACAAAATGTTTTATGGTAAGTAATAATAATAAAAATGAAACTTGCAATGTAATATTTAAAAAATGTGAATTTATCTATGAATATTTAAGAGTATATGAATAATATGTATACATATACAGCAATTATGTATATATATACATACCAATTTTAAGTAGTAATAAGTAATACATTTGGGCTTATAGAAACAATATCTTAGATAATGATTTGTTTTTATGGCAATGTATTATGAATCATATATAAATGTGAAAACATGGAATATAGGGGCTAATTGATTAACGACTTTATAATTATGTTATTATATTCATTATATGTTGTATAGTTGTGCATATTTTAAATATGGGCCCAAAAAACGTCTTAAGATATTTTTACATGTTATAACGTAGACGTAGATATAATATATATGTATACATTTTGATAGTTTTTATGATATATGAATATATATAAATATTTATGAATTTATTACCTTTTTAGGAAAAGTAATAAAATCTGAAGAAACTGTAGTCCCAGAACCTAAGGATGGATATTCTGTTATCCATTTATCACGAGCATGCTTAAACAATCCACAAGATGATGGAAAATTATATGTACAAGTAGAAGATGCCAGTGGTTGTTATAACATTTGCTGCTTACAAAAAAATGTATGTGAAGATACTCCTTTGGATATATTTTTAATGTTAGATAATGAAGTAAAAATAAAAACTAGTGGAACAACTGATGAAGTTCATGTTGTTGGATATTATGAAGTCTCATTTGGCCAAGATAATTTAGACGAAGATGAAGATGAGTTTGATGAGGATGATGAATATGAAAATGAAGCAGCTAGAATATTGACTAAAAAAAATACATTGAAAAATTCAAGTGCTTTTAGACTAAAAAATAAAAAAAATGAAGATGATGAAGAAGATGAAGATGAAGATGATGACGAAGAAGATGAAGATGATGAAGAGGATGAAGATGACGAAGAAGATGAAGATGACGAAGAAGATGAAGATGACGAAGAAGATGAAGATGAAGATGATGAAGAAGATGAAGATGATGAAGAGGATGAAGAAGATGAAGATGAAGGAGATAAAAAGAAAAAAAAGGGAAATAATAAAAGATCATTGGATGGAAATGGTAGTGGACCATCAAAAAAATCCAAATTAGATGATGAAGAACAATATGAAAAAAACCTTATTGAATTTATAAAAAAAAATGGAAAAACCACATTAACAGAATTAGGAAAAGTTAAAAAACCTGAAAGCTTAAAAATGAAATTAGGATTTTTTGTCAAAAAACGTCCAAGCGTTTTTAAATTCGATAACGATTCACAGATAGTGTCATTGAAATAATTCTGAGAATTCCTAATATCTTTCCTTTTTTATTTAATTTTTAACACAAAAAATATATATATTATTATATACAATTTTGCTCTTTGAAAGACATTTTTTATTTTATATTTTTTTATAAAATCTTTAATCACTATCATAACTGGCGATACATATACAGTATAATTTTATTTTAAATTGCAAACATACATATTAAATATAATTGTTTGAACTAGTTTTAAAATACAAATTAAAAAAATATGCATATGAAAATATATGTACTTATTTCTATTACAATATTTTATGAAATGCTAAATAATACATAACACACAAATTCTTTCACATTTTAATAAATTATATTTACATATAACGGTTGAATAATATGTACATGTAAGAAATAGAAGCTTATGCTTATAAATAAACATTATGTATATATTAATGAAAAATGTAATATACGATATGATAATATTTGAATGTATACATAAAAATTATTATATACTTATAAATATTTCCTACATAGACAAGAGAATTTCAGTTTCGGAATTATAGAACAAATCGATTCCTTTTAATAAACAATAGACATACACAAATATTCTTTCTTTTTATTTAAATAAAGTATATTTTGTAATATTTATGGGGGATAAATAAGCTATTTTTTTTTAAATATTAAAATTTTTTTCATATTATTATTATAGGCCTTTACAGTATTAACTATGAAATGTATTTCTGAATTTACGTCATTATTTTCATGTAATAAGGTATTTTAATCATTTAGTTATATGTTTATTCAATTGGCTATCTATTTATTGTGTTTATTTTTTTATTTCTTCGGTATTTTCTATAACATTTATATCCAAATAATGAGTGTACATACCATGTGGTAAATACCATGTGCCAATTTGGGGTATAAATATTGTGGACATTTAGTAGAGGAATATACACATGTCATTTTAAACTTTAAATGGTATATGCCTTTTAATTTAAATCGTATTTATTTACAATTTTAATTAAATCGTATTTATTTACAATTTTAATTTTTTAGTTTTAATTTTATAAAAGAACAAACTGCGCTTTCTCGAGAAAATATATATTTATAAACAGAATATATTATATTTATGAACGAAACACTTTTTACTCTTGAAAAAAAATCTCATATGGTATACATGTATTTATTATATACATATAAAAACATCATAAGTTATTTAAAATTACATAAATGTGCGAAATAATAGAGCATTATATATATAAACAATTAAAAACATAAAACGCACGAAACATTAAATAATTTTAAGATAAATTCAATATACTTTTTGCTAATAACATAAACCCCCATAATTAATAGGTCCCATATTGATTTGGGTTTCTCCTTTGTTGTTGCAAGCTGGAAATTTATATATATATATATAAATGTTATGTGTAAAAATGTAGAAATTATTAAGAATACATAAAATTTAAAAATATATATAAATAAAAAATACATAGTATTTGTACAAATCATGAAAGACAATTATGTATCTTTCTTTCTTTTTATTATTTTAATTTTTTTATTCATTACAAGTAATAATCTGGATCTTCTGCATTTTTTATGTGGATATTTTTAGAATTTCCACTGTTATCGAATTTATCATGTTCATAATCATCATTGTATGCATTCATCGTGTTGATGTCTAAGATGAAAAAAACATTATTTTAATATGTGTATAAATGGAAAGAAAATTGGATCCGTATATGCATATATACAATACATGACGCTTTTTGAACAACACATTTCCCTTCCTTTATCAATGCATTGAATATTGGAAAAAGTATCAAAATAAGTACAATTTTTTTTCACTTCTTTCATTAAAATTATTTTTTCTATTTTTTTCATAATTTTTATTAGTTTTATTATTCATATGCATTTGTTATTCCCTTGTCACGTTTGTACATTCTATTATATTTACAAATTGTCAAATGCGTACATATACATATATATACATAATATAAATTTATTTTTCGTATTTTGTGCAAATAAATGTATTTTTTTCTTTTTTTTTTTTTAATTATTATGAATGAGAAATCAAATAATTACTATTATCATCATCTGATTTGTAGTTTTCCTAAGAAAAAAATGAATTTAAATATACATATGTGAATGTGAAGAATTGCAAAAAATAAGGATCCAAAGGATCCTCAAAAGAAAGGAACAAAACAAAGTTCATATACTATATACTCATGTAAATAATCCACAAATGATATGTTAGTAATTTTTGTTTACAAAAAAAAAGTAATATATTACCTTCATATTAAAATTATCGTAACTCTTTTCCATACTATCACAATTAAATGAATCATTTTTTCTCTTGATGTTCATATTGTGTCCTTGATACATTCTATTAAAAGAAAAAGAGTAAAAATAAGTTTTAAAAAAAAAAATTGTATATTATTTAATATAGAAAGAGATAGATATATAGTAAAAAAAAAATAATATGATAAAATTTATTCAGTTGAATTACTTCTTATTAAAATTTCCCATAGGTGATGAAATGGGGATATTTTGTTGATACATATTATTTCTAAAGTTTGTATTATAGCCCCCATTAATATATGGATTCATCATGTTGTTTGAAATATTAGGGTTAACATTAATGGGCATGTTTGTCATTGTATTTTGTACATTTTGTGATAAATTATTTGGAATAACTTTAAAATTATTAACAAATGGAAATTTTGCTTGTTTATAGTTCATATTTTGATTAGGCATGTTGACATTATTTGCTTGCATATTTAAATTAGTTGGTGGTGGTGGAGGTAAATTGACATTTCCTTTTTTATTTAATCCATATACCATATTATTTTGCATCATATTATTTTTATATTGTTGTTGGAAATCATTTTTATTTTGTTTATTTTTATATTTTCCACCTTTAAATTTATTCATATTCATTAAATTGTTCATATTTTTCATCATATTCATATTATTCATATTCATGCCCATAGATGTATTCATCATATCTTTTTTAATTTTGTTATCCCCTTTCCATCCTGATATTCTTGGATCATATTTTAAAGTTAATCGAGAAATTAAAACACTTTTACTATTTACTGAATATAATTTAAATAAAAAGCATTCATTAACATGTCCTAATTTTTCAATTGGGTAATCAAAAACTTGTGGTGGAATTTTTAATACATTATATTCATCTGGATCTTCTTTATCTTTTACTTGTTCTATACCATTTTCTTTTGTTTTTTCATTTGATTGATTTCCTTTTTCTTTTTCATCTTCATTATAATTTTCATCATTTTTGTTTGTATTTTCTATGGAGCCATTGTTTTCATTTTGTTCTTCATCATTGTCATCTTGTCTTTTTTCATCTTCTCTTTTTGAATCATTTTCATTTTCTTTGTTTTCTTCACCTTCTACATTATTTTCTTCCTTTATTTGATTTTCTCTATTTTCTTGTGGTGAATTATTAGCACTATTATTTTTATTACTCGTATTTTCTGTCATTTTAAAACAATAATATTTGCATGTTTTTACCCATTCAGGTAATTCATTAACAATTGGCATATTAAACAAGACTGGCAACCATTTTTCGTGATTTGATAAATTTAAATAATAATCTTTGCTATATTCTCTAGATATATTACAAAATTTAGCTAATTTTTTAGGTTCAATAGGTAGAAATGGTAAATTAAATTTTCTTTTTTCAGAATCGTTATCTTTCCCTTCTCCTATATGATTCTCATTATTATCATTAATACTTTCAGTTTCATTGTTTGCAGTTGAAGCAGTTGTTTCGGCGGAGTTACCCTCAATTTTTTGATTTTCTTCTGGATATAATAAATATACATAACCATCTGGTTTTATTATATTTTTACTACTTTTTAAAAAGCTAAAAGTAAATAAATTTAAACGTAATTTAAACATTTCTGTTTGAGGGTCAATAAAATCTGGATACCCATGAAATGACAATCCAGGTAAAATATAATATAACACATCAAAACTATTAGGTGCAAATTTCGATTTTAGCTGTACAGGATTAATACCATAATGGATAACAATATTTTTACTTAGTTCTTGAATATTATTTTTAGCTTCTTGTTTTAATTCATTTTCTTTCAAACAACTGCAAACCTCAACAACATCATTTTCATGCTCTGCTAAAAAATCGTTACAAAAGCTAAAGTTCTCATCCCCAAATAGTAGTATTCTCTGCATAGAAAAAAAAAAAATAAAGTAAAATAAAATAAATAAATAATAACCAAACTACGTGCAGATCAAATGGAAACACTGTGATGTTAATGCGAAGAAAGATGGCTTTTGAATGAACAACAATGAAGCAATTATTTGGCCATGGGGAAATGAAAATTTTGACAAGCGTAACCGCATATAGCATATGATGAAAAAATGAAATAACCAATCGGCCTCATTTTTCAAGCGCCCCTTTTAATTCCCCATTTTTCCCGCCATTTTTCCATATAAAACATACATTTGTGTGCATTATTATTCAAACACCGTTGTAGTATACAAACACCCCTCAATATAAATATGCTCTTCTTTTTTTTTTTTTTTTTTTAAATTCTTACCATTTTCACATAAGGAATTTCAAAAAAAATAAAAATATAATAATGAAAAAATAATAAAAACTTAACAATGAATTAATACAGTTTTAATTAATAATAATCAAATATACGGCGTCTTAATTAAAAATTTTTTTTTTAAATATTTTTTAAGTTACAAATTATATTATTTCACGCAATTAATATAATTTTCCGTTCTCTAATTTACAATTATATTTTTTTTTACTTTTTTAATAAGTTCGATAACATAAATAAAAATGTATTTTACCCAATATGTTTTATTTTAAAATTGGGTATTTTAATTTTTTACAATTTATAATATAGCTTGTTCTTTTTATTGTTTTTTATAATGTATAAAAATATGTATCATGTATATTTGTTATTTTTTATCATACATATATATATGTAATATAAAAACGAATTTGTGAAAAATATTGTGTTTTTATAATTTCATAAAAAAAAACAACAATTAATAATATATATAAGAAAATAACCTATATATTACAAGCGTATTATTAAAATACATATTTACATATATATAACTACTTTGTTATATGTTAAAAAAAAAAACGGTATATTTAATTTCACCTATATAAAATATCTTATATATTTACTAAATAATAAACTGAAATGTACTCGTTATATATTATTATAATGTGTTTTCATCTAAAAAAAAAATTGTAAAATAAGTATTTTATATATGCAGTAAAATTAGCAAATAGCAATAAATACTATATAATAGAAATACAACATTTTTAATTATATTTCCCTTTTTATAAAATAATTTGAAGGCATTCTTTAATATATAGTATATAATCATATACATATAATAATTAACGGTCATGTTTTGTGAAATATAAAATTATAGGTGTATTGGAAACGGAAATAAATCTAAAATAATATATATTATTAATTATTAATTTGGTGCTTTTAAAAAATACGTAGGTTTTATAGGTTTGTAACATTCCAACAAATTTATATTATTTTAATAAGAAATTAAGCATTTACAATAAAAAGTTTTATTTTTTTTCATTATCTTAATTTTGTTAAAAGCTATAAATTTCAAAGTTTTTTAAAAATATATCACATAAAAAAAAAAAAAGAGGGGGAGTATGTAAAATAGTATGCACGGGTATATAACTACATATAGATAGTCCTGTGGTCGTTGTTAAAAGTATTTTTATTTATAACTAGTATTACAAACTTTGGAACATAAAAAATAAAAGTTAGAATTGTAAGTAAAATATGATTATAACATTTTTGTACTTATAATTGTTTTGTTTTTTTTTTTTATTACAAATTTATTATATATATGGTTGTATTATTTGCTTTATATTCATATAGCTTTTTTTTTATACTACCATATGTTTATTCTAATAAGTTTTTTATATTTGTTCTGATCAATTTCTGATTTAATATATTAATAATTTGCAATTATAAATAAAAAAACAAATTTATTTTTATATATAAATTATTGTAATTACTATATGCTCTATATTTATATAAAAATTTTCTCTAAATATAGTTTTTTATTAATAAAGAAAATTTTAATATATATATAATATTTAAAATACACATTTAATAAAAATGTATATAGAAAAATTCTAATTTTCATACTAATTATTATATTAATTACTATATTTGATACTAAAAATAAAAAAAAAATTATTTTTGTACTTTTTTAATGAGACATATTTCCATAAGAATTAAAGAACTGAGAGTGATGCGAATTTTAGTTTCTCGTTTTTCGGCTTATATGTATTATTTGCCAAATATCCAAAAAACGTGTTTTTTATATGATATATTATAATTTAATGTTATTAATAATTGGTACCATTTAACCTCAATATGATCACATAAAAATAACATTACTCTACGAGTCATTTTTAATGGTTAAAATAAATATAACGTATAAAAAATTTGTAAAAAAAAGGAAAAAATTCATAACCATTGTTTTAGTGCCCATTTTGGTGTCAATTTTGTGCCTATTTTGTGCCTATTTTGTGCCCATTTTGTGCCCATTTTGTGCCCATTTTGTGCCCATTTTTATGGTGCAACACTTACACATATAATAAATGTTTAATTTTATTATTTTATTTTGATTTATATATATTTTACCATACTTTAAAAATTTCGTTATAGCATTTTATATCCCCGTTTAGTGTTTATATATGGTATATTTATTTATTTAATTATGTCTATTATTTTATTTGAAAAATGGTAAAGTTATTTTTCAAAATTAGTTTAAAACAACAAAAAAATAATGGTGCATAAAAAGTTTTAAAAAAATATAAATACAATAAAACATAATTTTTTAAAACTTTGTTCAAGTTATTAAAGGTATTATAAATAGCGAAAATTGATTAGGTCATGTTTAGAATAAAAAATATTATTTTATTATTCCTCAATGTTAACGATAAAATTTCGTAAATGTTCGGTAGCATAATTATAAATATAATCATACTCTTTATAAAGTCTTTTTAATTCTTCTTTAGAATCGTCTTTTATTTTTTGAAGTCGTTTCATTTCTTTGCATACTTTATCCTGTAAGAAACAAGAAATGACAAAAAATGACAAGAAATGACAAGATAATGGAAATAAAATGACAAGATAATGGAAATAAAATGACAAGATAATGGAAATAAAATGACAAGATAATGGAAATAAAATGACAAGATAATGGAAATAAAATGACAAGATAATGGAAAGATATAAGGAAAAGTTCAAACCCAATTGAAAATCATTTATAAAATTATTTAATCATTTTTATTTACCTCATTAATTTCTGAATCTGGTAACTCATCAATAGATTGGTCTATCATTGTTAAAATCAAATTCATCCTTTCTACTCGATCTAAAATTTCTTCTTGTGTTGATTTGTCCAAATTTGGTTTTATAAAATATTTTTTTTCCACATCCTGATTTTGTTCTGTTACATTTTCTGTTTCGTCCTGTTCTCCCAATTCATCATTTTCTTTTCCTTCATTTTTTTTTTTTTGTTTTTCTATCAAATTGGTAAAATGACAATATTCACTCAAATTCTCTGGAACAATTTCGAGTTCCTTAAATTCTCCAGTATAAGATAAGTTACTAAAAACATCCTTAATATTAAAAAAAAAAAAAAAATGAAAATAATGCATACTATTGAATAAGCATATAAATGCATACATGAGAGTGTGTATATCTCCAATTTTATAAATATGCATATTTATTTATTCATATGATTTACTATTATTGAGTGTAAACAATTGTTTAGCAAATTCTGTAGTTTCTTGATGGGATCGTTAGTTTGTGGAGAAATAAAATTATTAATCATTTCTTACTAAACTGTTTTTTTTTTTTTTTTTTTTTTTTTTTTTACTTTCAAAATAAGAAAAAATATATTCAATTCACATATATTATATATGTTCTTATTTACTAACATAAGGTTGTGTTTCAATAAGAAATATATTACATTTTACAAAAAGATAATTATATGGTAGGAAAAAAAAAGGAGAAAAAATAGCTGTGGCATAGTTCTATACCCTCGTCAACATATAACAACATAAACCGAGCTTTTAATAACATTAATTTTTAGATGCACTAAATAAATATCCATATATATAATAAATATATATTTTAAAAAATCGGCATATGAAATTTATATTTTACAAACGGAACATTGATATATTGAAAAGAGGAAAATTTTATAAATATTTCTTATATATACTAAAAACAAAAATGAATTTATATTATTTATTCACATATACACTAAATGGAAAATCGATTAAAGTAAATATTTCTGAACATGTAATACTTCATATGTATAGGTATATCACATGGTTAATCTTTAGAGAGATATTTTAACCGAGGTTATTTCTTTTTTTTTTTTTTTTTTTTTTGACATTTCTTTCTTACAACAAACATTATATATAAATAAATATTTTTCATTTTAGTCTTTTTAATAGTGATTCATAATTTTCTTTCTTTTTAATAAAATATTTTAACTTATAATTATTTTGTAAATTGTGTGTATGAAATTATAATAAGTATTTAAAAAAAGAGAAAAAAAAAAACTCACGGTATAATTAATACAAACGGGGGGGTTCGAAAAATATGTACATCAAAAAATGAAAAAATGCTAATACAAATGAAAAAAATGCTAATACAAATGAAAAAAATGCTAATACAAATGGAAAAAATGCCAATATAAATAGAAAATATTAATTAAATAAATAAGAAAACAACTGTTCAGATATTGTATCCACCCTATAAATTATTTTTAATACATTACTTAAGACATATGTATATAAAACTTTAATATATATAATAATGTTTTCTAAAAACCATAGCTCAAATTATTAAAATATATATGATGTTACGATAAAAAAAAAAAACGATATTTTAATCCTTTTTAAATAAGTTTTTAAAAAAATGCTTTATTTTTTTCCCACTTTTTTTGAGACTATTTTTTTCACATTTATTACTAAATAAGCTATATTTTGTTTCATCTTTTTTATTTTTGTCATTATTATATCCATCATTATTTCTATAGGCATTAAATTTTTCATTATGTAATTTTCTAATATCATTTAAAGCATTTTTGTCTTCTATATCCTTTTGACGAATAACAAGTAGTTTATTATTACTGGGCATAATATTATTAACATGTTTTTCTATTAATTTATTTTTTGAATCATTATTAAATATTTTATTTGAATTCTGATTGGATATACAGCTTTTTATAGGATCTACACTACATCCTGTTTTAATATCCTTATCATTTTTTTTATTAGACATAAATTCATTTTCATTGTTTGATGAATTTATCTTTTTATTTATCATCCCCATAATTATATTGATAGATGATAAAACAAATTCAAATAAAATTGATTCTACATCAGAAAATTCATTTTCAAATTTCCATATTTCATTGTTTATAATTTTATTATTATTATCTTCACTATTATTATCAGTTTTATTATCAGTTTTATTATCAGTTTTATTATCAATTTTATTATCAGTTTTAATAATATTCTCTTCTTTATTCTGTTCATTTACAATTTCAGTATCACTATTAACACAATTAGTGTTAAATTTGAGAATTTCAAATAATAATTTAACTAAATTAAAAATATCACTATTTGTTAAAAAAGTTCGTTTTATTTGATTATTACACATCTTAATCGTTTTGTATTTTGTATCCTTAGGATGGTAACTTATATTGCTTAATAATTTATATAGGACTTTAAAAAAATTGTAAAAATGTTCAATTTGTTTATCACTATCAAAATTATTTTTTTTATAAAAATTTATTAATTTTAATATTATTTTATCGAATATCATAGTTATATTTACAAGCATATCTTCACCAATTATATAAAAATTTTTTGAAGATATATTTTTTTTTATTTTATCATTTTCTAATAATGACTTTTTACTGATTAATTCTAAAAGGGTTTCGCAATTTTGTTCATTCTCGCAACTCTTTTCATTCTCGCAACTCTTTTCATTTTCGCAACTCTTTTCATTCTCCTCATTTTGTTCATTTTCTCCATTTCTCATGACTTCTTCATCGCAACATTCAGGGTTGGTTATATTTATCGATGTAGGGGCAGCACTAGACTTATGATTATTTATGGCATCTTCTTCAATTGATTTATCTTCTTCAATTGATTTATCTTCTTCAATTGATTTATCTTCTTTAAGTTTTAGAATTTTTGTGGGAATAATTTGTTCGGTACTTTGGTAAAAACCATTTTCCCTTTCACTCCCTTCATCACAATTACTCTCTTTTTTATGAAACGTACTAATAGGCAAATTTATAAGATTTTCTATTTTTTCATTGTTAATATTATTTTGCCCATTTTGCGAATCTTGCCCATTTTGCGAATCTTGCCCATTTTGCGAATTTTGCCCATTTTGCGAATCTTGCAAATCTTGTGAATATTCCATATATTCTTCATATTGTCTGGTTTGTTCATTATTGGGAAATGTTTCTACTAGCTCTTGTATTTGTATGTCATTAATATATTCTGTTTTTTCGTCAGTATTTTTATCAAAATCTTCACGTTTTTCCATATCCTGGTTAGTATTTGCCCTTTTCATTTCCTCAACATATTCAATCACACTTTGTTCGACTTCTTTAACATCCATATTTTCGAATTTGCATACCAACGTGTTTATAGTTTTTTTTTCAATGCTCGTATTTAATATATTAATAATATATACCCAAAAAAAATTGTAACTGGAAATGAATATATTTCATGATGTTAAAAATATTTAAGAGACCAATAATCATTTAATTAATTATTTGTCTGATTTTTGAAAAGTTCAAAAATTAAAATAAATAATAATTCTTTCAAAATTTAGAAAAATATATTTTCATGTGTATATATTTTTGCTTACACTTTTTTGGAGTGGCAAAAAAAAAAAAACAAAAATTTCATAAATTTATTTTTATTATGTTTTTCTCATGTCTATGTTTATGTTTACATTTATTATGAGAACCACAATAAGTACATTGAATTTTTAAAAAATAAAAAGTTAATATTTATTCCGAAAAAAAAAATATATATATAGTTCCTTTAATTTTTTTATTCTCTAAAAGCATAATGGAGAATGGGAAAAATATAAAATAAATATATAAGAACAAATATGTATATATATATATATCCATATATACACAATTTTTTTCTTACAATTTATCTCCTCATTTTTATTCCATTTACCATATTCTTAAGAAATATTTTTTTAATATTTACAAAATTTTAAATAAATCAAAAAAAAAATATATATATATATTAACAAAAATACTACATTATTTTGAATATATTAATCATGCATTATTATATAAAAGTATGTATATGTATGTATATTGTCTGTTTAACAAAAAATGAAAGAGGAAGTTTTGAGTTAGACAATTTATATATATAATAATTCGATATTTGTATTTATTACATATATGGGGTATTATTTATATAGACAAATAATCCTTTAATTGTTAAAACATGAAAAATATTGTTTAATAAAAATGTGAATTATAATACATAATATATATTACATAGTTGTACATTTTTTAGAAGGGTGGTTTATGACTTCTCTTAAATATACATTATAAAATTATCTCTTACCATTTCAGGAAATATTGTAATAAATTTTATTTGGAAATTAAAAATATATAAAACGGAGGGGCATACAAACAATTATAAGTCAAGAAGGTAGTATAATCATTTTACATAATTATTTAAGATTAAAAAAAAAAAAAAATATAAAAAAAACAATAGTAATAATATAGTAGTAATAATAATAGTATAATAAATGTTTATAAATTAACAAAAAATGACATAAATTATTCTAAATAAGTTTTAATTTTTTATTGTTTCCTTTTTTATAAAAAAACAATCTTATATAAAAAGGGTGTAGGAAAAAGGAACAAACAAATTAACAAAAATGTTAATTATGATTACCCATTAAACACAACATTTATTTTATTATTTTATTATTTTTTTTTTTTTTTTTAAGCTTATTTTTTCATTTATTATATTATATAAATGAAAAAAAAAATATCAAATTATTTGTTTTATATTAGAACACCCAATATGTATGTGCTGGGTTGACATAATGGGTAATTGTAAAAATTAAGAAAAAGGAACGAATAAATAATATCCATATATATACAATATATATATATACATACATGTGCATATTATATGGATGAATATTCTTAAGATGCTAAACTGTTGTGAATGTATAGTTATAGAAACACAAATGATGTTTTCCCTATAAATTAAATGACAATTATTGTTTCACAATTTTATATTGTTTATGTAAAAAAAAAAAAAAATAAAAAAAAAAAAAAATTGTATATAATTATATAAAATTAAAGAAGTGATTAAAATAAGTTAAAAAAATTGATGATGCATAAAAATGGAAGACTTAGAAAAAGAATTCGATAAAATTAAAATAAAACCTGATGATAATGAAAATGATAAAAAGAGGAAAGAAGAAAGTGGAGGATCATCTATAGGAGTAGAAGAAAATGAAGAAGAATCTGAAAAAATATCGAATCGAAAATTAAGATATTTGAAAATGAAAGATAAAAAAGAAGAAAAAATAAATAAAAAAAAACAATCTTCCAAAACAAACTCTACAAATAACACTAAAACTAATCAAAATGATGATAAAAATATAAATACTTCTCAATCTGATTTAAAAGATGATAATAATAATAATCAAAATAATACAACTGAGGATGCTATATTAAATAATGAATCTATGCATCAGCCTATTCAGGTTGAATATTGTAAAGGTAGTAAAATCTATTTCTAAATTTATTATTCTATATATATATACAATTTTTATATGCATATATTATTTCTTGCCCAATCATAATTAATATAAAATGTCAACTATAGTTGTATAATAAGTTATAGACATTATATTTAGATCACACATTTATTATTTGCCATTTCTTGTTCATGTTATATTTTTTTTTTATAGTATGTGGAGTCCCATATGAATATTGTGAATATGGAAATTCTTTTAATGAATGTAAAGAAGAAAATAAAGATAAGTATAACTATGATATGGCTACTAATAATACAGATAATAATAATAAAAAACAAGCCAAGAAACCTTCTCAAAATGTAATACCCAATTATTTTATAATTTTTATTAATCTACACATTAATATTTTGTGGGAAAATTTACAATCTCAAATTTTTTTTTTTTTTTTTTTTTTTTTTCTTACCAATTTATAGACATCTCAAAAAATAACAATACAAAAGACAACTAAAGCCAAAAAAAAAACTGTAACAGTTGTAAAAGGATTACATGTATACACAAAACTTGATAAAATGGCTAAAATATTTTCCAAATTTTATGCATGTGGGGCTTCAGTTATAAAGGGTACAAACAACGCTCAAGATCAAATAGATATACAAGTAAGCATATTAATTGTATTTTTTTTTTTTTTTTTTTTTTTGAATTTTAAAATTTTACTAGATATATACTATCCTTTTTCGTATTATATGCTATTTTTGTTTATCTTTTTTAGGGAGACGTTGAACATAACATTGTTGATGTTATAATGAAAAATTGTCCAGAAATAACTGACGATATTTTTGTAATTTTACCCCCCAAATAAGCCATATATTATATATTATATATATATATTTTTTTTTTTATTAGCATGTGCATTTATATTTTACATAAACTTTAAAAAACGAATTTATAATATCTTTAAAAAGTTAGAGTAAAAAAATATTAAATATGATTTATTTTGACATTATTGCAACAAATAAAAATGAGGATGTTGTTGGTATATATTTTGATAATATCCCATATACACAAAAAAAAGAGAAAAAAAGAGAAAAAAAGAGAAAAAAAGAGAAAAAAAGAGGGAGAAAAAGAAAAAAAATGATTGACACTGTTAACGAGTAAAAAGATAAAAGCTTCACAATTATATTTATTTGGTTATGTTTATATTAATATGATACTTAAGAATATAGATAGACAGTTTTCACAAATTTGTCTATAAAGATAAAAAATATTATTTTACTTTTTCCATCTTTTCCAATTTTTTATTTTTACTTTTCCTGATAATCCTTTTCCACCAAAATTTTTTTTATTGATTTTTTTTTTTTCAAAAATTTCTTCTTCTAGTGGATTTATTTCTTCAAAACTTTTTCTTTCACTCTTGTCTTTTTTTAGTTGATTTTTTAAAAATTCTAAAATTTTCAAATCATAACTATCATAAAGTTCTTTTCCATAATTTTCTTGATTCAGTTTTTCTTCACTTTTTTGGTCAATTTTATTAAAATTATTTATTAATGTATTTATATCTGATGTATTATCTACTTTCAATTCATTACTATAGTTGATTTTTTCCATATTATTTTTTATTTTCGAATTATAACTATGAGAGGTAGCATAATTCGTATTCATATCATCCTCTTTGTTATTATTACCCAAATTATTGGTTCCCACATTTTTAAACGCACTAAAAGAGTTTAAAATAAAACTATAAAAATTTTTGATAAAATCATTGACATTATAAAAAGTAAAAACATTTTGATAATCAAATATGTATATAATTTTATTTATATTATTTAGATTATTGATTATATAAAAATCATGAGTTGTTAATATATAACTTCCTTGATATATATAATTTAAAAAATTTAATAAAAGATTTTTTAAATAAATATCTAGATTATTATTTATTTCATCTAATAACAATAAATTTGATTTTTTTAAAAATAATGAAAGAAATAAAATACGAACTTTTTCTCCACCACTTTTTTCAGTAATTGATGTTTCACTATCAATATAAAAAATTTTTAACAAAGATTTTATTTTATCATCTATATTAATATTAATATTATCATTATAATCTGGTTTTGTTTTATTTAAAATGTAATAAAAGAATACATCTTGATCAAAAGTAGTATGATCAAAATCTGAATTTTCTAAAAAATTTATTGGTTGATATTTTACTTTTTCAATTAAATATTTAAAATAATCATCAATATCTAAATTTAGTTTTTTTATCATATTTTGCTCAAAATAAGTTAATAACACATTATTAAAATTACAATTAATATTCCCTTCAAATCTTATATTTTTATCTATTTCATAATTAAATAATGTATCATTTTTTTCTGTCTCATCATAATTATTATCTCCATATACATACATGCTTTTTTTTTTGTTAATACTTTTATTTTCATTTTCATCATTCATTATAAATCTATATTTATTGGTCAATATTTTAAAAAGTGTTGATTTGCCTATTCCATTTTTTCCTAGTAATAACACATTTTCATTACTATTAATATTTAAGTTTAAATCTTTAAATATGTATTTTTTTCGTTCTTTCTTTATTCCAAAATGGTCATTATCATAATGGTCATTATCATAATGGTCATTATCATAATTTTGATTGCCCAAGTAGTATAACGAAAAATTCCGAAATTCATATAAAGTTAGATTATGTGTAGAATATAATTCCCCCGTTTTTATTAATTCATTATTTTTTATTTTTTTACACATGTCTATTAAAATATTTTTATTCATTTCTCCATCTACATCATCCAATTGGTTATAAACAAAAGTTTTTTCATCTATCTCCTCAACATTTGTTGGTTCTTCTTTTTCTTCCATTGTAGATTTTGTATTTGAGACTTGAAAATGTTTATCTTTCTCTTTTTCAAATAAACCATCTTCATTGTGATAATCAAATGGTTTGTCTTCATCTATTTTGGAATTTTGATTATCTTGATTTTTTTTGACATTATCTTTAGAAGGAAAAGACATGTATTTATTTTCTCCTTTTTTTTCATTCTTCTTACTATAAATTAAATTATAATACATATGCTGATAATTTAATGTCATGTTAAAAAATGTGTTATAAATATTTTGATATAAGGATAATTCTTCTTCTTTTTTTTTTAATGAACTTTTTAAAAATTCTTTTTTATTATTTTTTTTTATTTTTAATATAGAAGCATTTAATTGATCTATAATTTTTTTGAGTTCTTCTTTTTTTTTTTTTCTGTTATTAAATAAGATTTTCATATTATTTAGATATTGAGTATAATTCCCTTTAAAAAAAGTCAAATTTGAATAAGCCTTTCCTGATTTTTCGTTAGTATTGGATAAATCAGAATGATCATTAATTTTAGCATCTTTTATGTAATTATTATTTTTATTTATTTTTTTTAAGAGAGATATATTATAAAAATCTATATCATATCCTGAAATTTTATTATAGTCTAATATTCGGTTGCATAATTTACTTATTAAAAAAAAATCATGACTAGCTAAAATAATTCCAATATTTGTATATTTTAATGCATATTTAAATACGTTCATAATAAAAAATATATTAAATATATCCATATTATTATTTATTTCATCTATCAATAGTAATTTAGGTTTGCTTAAAAGGAGTAATAATAAATACACCCTTATAATATAACCATTACTTAATCCAGATAATTTTACATGTAAAAAATTTTTTAAATTTAAAATATTTAAATATTTATTTAAATTCATTTTTATATTATTTATATCTTTAAAAATGTCTTCTTTTTCAGTCATATAGAATTTTAAAACATATTCAAAATATTTAGACCTTAAAAATTCTTCTTCCTCATCAGAAATTTGACTTTTACCATTTCGTTTATCACTTCTTTTATCACTTCTTTTATCACTTCTTTTATCACTTCTTTTATCACTTTTTTTATCTTTTGATTTTAAGTTGTTATTATTTTCTTCATTCATTTCACCAATTTTGTATTTCTTTAAATAATCTGAACTTTTATACATACTAATATTTTCTTCAATATAATTTAGAACATCATATTTTTCTAATGTGTTTTGATAGAATTTTAAAACCTTTTCAAAAACAGTAATGTTATTATTTCCTAACAAATGTATATTTTGTTTAAAATAAAATATATCATTTTTATAATAAAATATTTCACTATTATAATTTTCTTCATTTTCTTTATTCAACTTTTCAAAATCAGAAATATTCATACTTTTTATTAAATTAGACATAGAGCTTAATTTTAATGATTTTTTTTTCATATATGATAAAAAATTATAAAAAAAAGTAAAATCATTTTTATTAATTAATGAGTCTACATATAAAATAGGGTTATTAGTTTTTGTAATATTTATTAAATTTTCTTTTTTTACATTATTATTAATTATTATATGTTTATTAGAATTTGATGAATTTTCAAAAATTAAATTTAAAAGGCTCGATTTTCCACACCCATTGTTTCCAATTAAACCAATACATTCTGATTTATTCAAAGTTAAATTTAAATTATTTATTAACTTTTTATTTCCTATTTCATAATTTAAATTATTAATTGTTAATATTACATTATTTTTATCTTTTTTGTTATAGTTTTTTTCTAACACATTATATATATTAATATTATATTTTGGTGATAAAATAGTGTATTCATCAAGTTCTTCTAGATTTAAAAGTTTTTTATAATCATTTTTTTTTTTATCCCAACAATCATCATTATCATCATCATTATCATCATTCTCATCATCATTATCATCATCATTCTCATCATCATTCTCATCATCATCATCATCATCATAACTGTCAAGATGGGCATTTAGGATAGGGAATTTCCACTTTTCTTCATTTTGTAAAGTTTTCAATACATTTTTTTTTCTTATCTTGTTTGTATAATTTTTATATACATGATCTTTAAAAATTGAGCTCCTTAAAAAACTTGAATTATTTCGATTAATTTTTATACCGTTACTAAATAATAAATAGTATGTTATAATCCATATTAAAAATTCAATAAACATTATATTATCTACCCAAAGAAATCATTTTTATACAAATGAAAATGAAAACTAGCCAACTTTCACACATATCTACATATACTATACATGCATATACATATACATATACATATACATATACATATACATATACATATACATATACATATACATATATATATATACATATATATATATGTATGCAATTTTGAACTTAAGAATATAATTGTTTTCTTTTTGGTAAATCGTAAAATTCAATTTGTATGAAAAAAAAAAAAAATTGAACAAATTTGATAATTCACAATAATGGCCAATTAAGCACTAAGTTAACGTCTATTGCGCCCTTTTTAAGTCACAATATTTTTATGCCCTTTTTAAAAAATGGCTAAAAAGAGCCACAAAATTGTGAAAAATGTAGCAAAAAATAAACAAATTTATTGAATTAAATAAAACTGAATAAATGTAACGAAAAAATTAATAAAAAATGGAAAGTATCCGTGTACCTAAATTCTCGGAGGATAGTATATAAATGGGAAATTAAAAAAAAAATAATAAAATGTGAAAGTACTATAGGAAAAAAAAAACTTATACACCATATGATATTTTTATTTTATTACTCATTTGTTTAGTTAATATTTTTTTGTTTTTTTATAACCCTTTTGTTTAAGTATATATATGTTTGTATTTATATATGTTTGTATTTATATGTTTATATTTATATGTTTATATTTATATTTACATTTTGTAAGTCCAATTCTCAATATTCTATTCACTCTTAAACAATTTCCCAACAATGCAAAGCACATTGAGTTGTACTGTGTAAATAATATAAAAAAATGCTGAGGAAATTAACAAAATAAATATATTTACAATATCTTCAATTAAAAATATTGAAAAATAATAATTTTTTTTTCGTGTGTTTTATTAAGTTCAATTTGTGTAAATAAATTTATATAATGTCTTTTTTATCCCTAAGAATAAATTTTAGTCTTATTTAATTTTTTATTTTGAAAAAAAAAAAAAAAAAATAAAAAAATAAAAAAATAAAAAAATAAAAAAATAAAAAAATAAAAAAAATTTTGATTTTTTTACTACTAGCTAAATAAGTTATTTTTTATTCGTCTATCTATATTTTAAGTTGTTTAGCTCCATTTTTCCTCCCCCTTCAAGTCAATAAAAACAAAAAAAAAAATACATGGCCCCAGTTGCATTAATATTTGGTATAACAGGACAGGATGGGTCATATTTAAGCGAATTGCTTTTAGATAAAGGATATGAAGTTCATGGGGTTATTAGGAGATGTAGTACATTTAATACAAAAAGAATAGATCATATATTTGAAAAATTAAATTTACATTATGGTGATTTACTTGATAATAGTAATATATTTTCTTTAATAACTAAAATAAAACCAAATGAAATATATAATTTAGCTGCACAAAGTCATGTAAAAGTAAGTTTTGAATTACCTGAATATACAGCACAATGTACAGCTATAGGTACACTAAGAATATTAGAATCAATTAAATTATCAAAAATTAATAATATCAAATTTTATAATGCTTCAACATCAGAATTATATGGTAATAATATTCAAAGTCAATGTCATAATGAAAATACACCATTTAGTCCAGTTTCACCTTATGGTATAGCAAAATTATATAGCCATTATATAACAAAAAATTATAGAGAAGCATATAATATGTTTTGTGTTAATGGTATATTATTTAATCATGAGAGTCCAAGACGTGGTGAAACATTTGTTACAAAAAAAATTACAAAAGGGATAGCAAAAATATTTAAAAAAATTCAAACTGTTATTACATTAGGAAATATTGATACATTTAGAGATTGGGGTCATGCAAAAGATTATGTATATGCAATATATTTAATGTTACAACAAAAAACACCTAGCGATTTTGTTATTTGTTCTAATCAACATCATTCAGTTCGAGAATTTTGTGAAATTGCTTTTGCATTTGCAGGCTTATATTTAAAATGGGTTAATAATGGAATAGATGAAGTTGCAGTAGATCAATATAATAATATAGTTATTAAAAAAGATAAAAAATATTATAGAGATTCTGAAATTAACAATTTATTAGGAGACTGTTCGAAGGCAACAAATATACTTAAATGGAAACCCAATTATAATTTTATGCAATTAGTATATGATATGTTAGAATATGATTTTAACGATTATGGCTTGCAACTTGATGACTATGATACATGCATAAGTCGGTACAAAAATTGCAAAATTAATCACGTAAATTAATTGTAAAATTCTTGAAAAGGTAAACATTATATAACTCACCCCATAGGGTATGTAAGTATGTATGTAAGTATGTATGCATGTATGTATGCATGTGTGTATGCATAATTATGTTTGCTGAAAAATTCAAAAATGTTCACTCAGCATAATTTAACATTCCAACATGCACCTATAGATTGGTACCGATTTTTTTGAGACTATTTTTTATTAACTATTTAGAATAAAATTACTTATAATTTAGACGTAATTTAATATTTTTTTATTAAAACATAAAATTGTATTTAATATTGAAAAGGTTTAATTTTTTTTATTATTATATACACATCAATGAAATATATTTATGTATATATGTATATTATACACAAACGTATAAATATGCATAAGCTAAAAAGTTACATGCTTATAAAAGTTTAAAATATGATGAAGTTTCTAAAACGTTATTATTTTTTTCCAATTAAATTATATCTTCGTCTCGACTTTTTATGACATATTTTTTTTTTTTTTTTTTTTTTCTATTTCGTATATAATTTTAAAGGTTATTTTTATGATGATATTAAAAAAAAAATATAAAATAATATGAATTTATCTGTATGATTTTTGATATCTTGCACGTGCACCCTTACCACCGAATTTTTTGGGTTCACAACGTCTTGTATCTCCTACTAATAAAGTTCTATCATATCTTAATAAGGTATCTTTTAATTCTTTTTTTGTTGATTCATCTACATATTTTTGATAATATGAAATAATTCCTTTGCTAATAGCTTGTCGGATTGCATAAATTTGAGATGTTTGACCTCCACCTTTAACACGAACACGAATATCTAAGTTCTTTAATTTGGCTGATCCTATTAACCATAATGGTTCATAAACTTTTGTTCTTAAAATATAGGGTTCTACTAAATCTATATTTTTTCCGTTCAATTTTATTAATCCTTTTCCATTAGTGACAGTTGCTACAGCAACAGAAGTTTTCTAAAAAAAAAAAAAAAAAAAAAAAAATTATATATAAATAATGTACATTTTATTTAATTACAAATTGAAGAAATAACATATATACATGTTTTGTATCAAAAGTGTGAAAATAATTAAATCAATGTTGAACCAAAACAAGTTATATTTTTAAGCTTGAACATGTAATCATCCACATGTTTGTGATATGTATGTATATATATGTACATATACATATGCGATAAAATAAATTGTATTTTCCCCAGTACACCCATATAATATATTATACAAACAAATAACATTATTAGGATGTTATTAGGATGTTATTAAAACTGGGAAAGGGTATAATTATACAGTCCATACAATCGTACAAACACACAATATCCCCAATACAAATTTATGCAATAAATATGTTCTATACATATATGTATGTATGTATATATGTATATATATATGTGCATATGCATGTACATATGTATGCATTTTTCAAATGCAAAGGTTTTAATGTATATAGTTGTAGCATACCTTTTTTCCGAAGGTTAGTACTCTCTTAACTTTTGTTGTCATTTTTCTACAAAAAAAAAAAAATTAAGAAGTTATATATACATGAAAGATTTTCATATATAGTAATATCTATACATACATTTTTATTTTATATGTAATAAAATAAGTAAATATTAGTATGATAAGCTAATATTAAAAATAGGTAAGTATATATATATATATATTCTTGGCTTGTTTGTTTTTTTTTCATTTTATGTAAATTTACCATAAATATATTATTGTTCGAAAGTAATAAAATTTAGGAAACTTTTATTTTATTTAATTAAAATATTCTTTTTATAAATTATTTATAAATAAGCATAATTATATATATTATTTATTTTATTTGTTATTTTTATTTTGCTATTTTTTTATGATAATTTTTTATTAATATATTTACTTATATATGTGGTTATATAAATTAAAGTACAAAAGGATGGTATTTTTTATTTGCAGTTGCCCTTATTATTATTTTTTTTTTTTTGCTTAATTATTAACTCTTAAAGGAAATGATAGGAAATAAAAATATGCATAAAATGTTATATATATATATACAAGTGTAATATACATACATATATTATATATATGCGCGTGAGATTTAAACAAAATTATTAATGGATTTTTCCAATTGCCGGTAAAAATAAAAAATAGAAGGATATTTGTAACCTATATATATATTATATGCATACATAATGAAGTAATTTATTGTTTTTTTATTTTTTTTTATTTTTTCCAAATATTCAGCATAAAGGAATAATAAAAAGGCTATATAATAATTTAATTTTTTTTTACAAATATTTTAAAGCTATTGCGCTTCCTAAATATTTATTATGCCCCCTTTTATCACTTGAAAAAAAAAGGCAATATAATGAATTATATACAAAAAAGTATATACTTAAAGATCTAACATATATATATATATATATATATATATATATATATATAATAATATTATAATATATATACAAAATTATTTAAGATATTTCTTAGGAATATATACATAATTAAAACCTGTGCATATAATATACTACATTATATAAAAAGGTATATGTTGCAAATATCAATTGTATGATTAAAAATATTTAAATATATGATTATATTTTTTTTATCATATTTTAATTTTTTTTATATTTAAAATTATATTATACGAAGCTAATCAAACAAGTTTTATATCTAAAAGGTAAGTTCTTATAAAAAAGTGGAAAAATGAAAATAAAAAATGTCAATATATAAAAATATACATATATATATATACATATAAATATACATACATAATATTTTGTATATATAATTCATTTGCTCGTGTATGATTTTTATTGACTAAGAGAAATGCGTAAAATGTTCCATTAAAAAAAGTTTTAATTAAAAAGGATAGTAATAATTATTATTTTATATTAAAAATGCTTTATGGAAATATCTAAAAAGCAGATACGAATCAATACACGCTTCCTATACATACATACTACATAACGAATGTATAAATACAAGCTTATTAATGTAGCTGCTTGGATAGAAGCTATATTTTATTAATTATATACAAATTTGTTAATTATGCATATATAACAGTTTGAATATAAAAGCTTGGAATAGCAGTTTTACATATTATTTACCATTAATTAAGAAAATAAATATCATATACAGAGTTGTACCATATATGTATGCATATATATATAACTTAATTTTTGACCTATTTAACAAGTAATATATACATATATTTTTTTTTTTTTTTTTTTTTTTTTAGCTCCGGTTATTCACCATATATCAATACTTTTAATTATTCAAAATGGTGTCACATAATAATGTATTACCAAATGTTCACCTTCATAAATGGTGGCAAAGATATGTTAGAGTCGACTTTAACAAAAATATAAAAAGAAAAAAAAGAAGATTATTGAGAGAAAAAAGAAGAAAAGAAAATGGATCTACACCTATTGAAAAATTACATCCATTAGTTCATTGCCCTACCCAAAGATACAATTTTAAAATCAGATTAGGAAAAGGATTTAGTCTTGACGAAATAAAAGTAAACTAAACAAACTGAATGGACATATTTTCTCTTTAATTTGTTTCTACCATATTTCCTTCATTTTTTATCATCTATTTAATAACACATTTTTTATCATCTATTTAATAACCCATTTTTAGGCGGTAAATTTAACACCCAGTGCAGCCAGAAGCATAGGTATAGTTGTTGACAAAAGACGAAAAAATAGATGTGAAGAATCATTAAAAAGAAATGCTGAAAGATTACAAAAATACTTAAATAGTTTAGTTATGATTCCATTAAAAAAAGATAAACCAAAGAATGGTATTGGAGGTATACCCGCTGATGCCACTAAAGAAGTTATAGAACAACATAAAGAAACAAAACAATTACGTAGTATATTTAAGAAGGGATCTAATGTTAAACCATTCTATGAATCAATAGATGTTTCGAAAATAGATAAATCTTACTTAGCATATAAAACTCTAAGAAAAGCTAAATCAGAAGAAAGAAGAAAAAATAGACAACAACAAAGAAAAGATATTAAACGTAAATCTAAGGATAATTAAAAAATATCACTAATTGAAAAAAAAAAAAAATAATACATCTAATTACTATTTTCTGCAATAATATATAAGTACTTGTACGAAATAATATCACAAATATGATGTTATAGAAATAAACATGTTTTGAATTATTTATTTTTAAAAATTATACATTATTTTGTATTGCAATTTTTATTTGCTCTTTACTATTTTTTTTTCTATTGATATAAACAGATAAAATTTATACCAAAACACTAAATCTATATTATATATTTACCATTTATTCGTTAATTCATACATTTCGTATATTTACGAATTTGGTAGAAACTTATTTTTAATTAATAAATATAAAAAAAAAAAATGTACAAATTTATAATATGTTAAAGGTTTTTTTTTTTTTATTTCAAAATAATGTACATGTGTGTATCTCACACTGGGTAACCGAAATTGCACAAAAATAAACAAAATATACAAAATATACAAAATATACAAAATAAACAAAATTACGGAAAATAATAAAGTTATCACAACTAGGTGTAATATGTATATATATTGCTAATGCAAAACTTTTTTCCTATTTTCAAAATAGTTTAAAAAAAATTGCTATTTAATACATTTGCACTAAAAAAAAACTTATATTTTATCCTTGATGAATTGGGTTTTCTAACTCCCTGTAAAAATAATTATACAAAAGTATGTTAATATGTAGAATAAATAAAGGAAAAAGAAATGCAATCCACTACACAACATATAGCTAGTTAATACTATTTTGTGATAGATAAATTTTACTTTAAAATTAGTGGGATAGATTCTTCGATCTTTAGTCTTATAAATAATTCCTTTATGTATTTTTTGCATCTGTTCAATGATACTATAGAAAAAAGTGAAGAAAAGTGAAGAAAAAAAAAAAATATATATTATATATATATATATATATATATATATATATATATATATTTATTTATATACATTGCTATACCTCCGATATACAGCAATTGGACACTAAAACGATCATCACAAATTGTCACAAATTGAGATAAAAGGGAAATTTCGTTTTTATATTTCTAAAATAAATAAAACATATTTCATTAATATAGGATACATTTTTTGAGGTGTACATGTTTACATATGATTGTGCTTACATTACTAGCTCGAATAATAAAAATCCTAAATTTTATATTTGTGAATATGACTAGAAAAAAAAAAAAAAAAAATAATTAATAGGAATATATATCAGTTATTTTAACATTTTTTGTACTATTTTATTTTTTTATTTTTACTTTGAAAGCGGCTAAAAATAATACTCTTAAATATTTCTCCAAACAATATTAAACCCTTTTTTTCATATTCCTATAAATCAGATTATTTTCAAAATTACATTAACTTATATAATTGATTTTGTAAATTATTGTTAAATAAATACATAGTTTTATATATTATAAAATATAAATTATATATCCTCATGTGTATATATATACAATAATAGAGAACCCAAATTATGTAAAGATCCTTACTTCCTTAATTATAGAAGACAATGGTATATTTACATTTTGCAAAATTTTCAAAATTTTATTTTGCTCGTTATTATTAGCAAAATTCTCTTTATCAAAATAATCAAATCTACACAAAATCCATATGCTATCTTTTTTCACCATTTTATACAAGTCTTAATTTTTTATACATATAAAGATATATCTAATTATTTAATGTGTATTTAATTTTTTTTTTTTTTTTGATTTGTCATTTATGGAAAATACACAAATATAAATTCATACTAACTATTACATAAGTATAATTATTTTTTATATTTTTATATTTTTATATTTTTACTATATTTAACCAAAATATTTATCTTGATCTACGTTAAGCCACCCCCCAAAAAAAAAAAAAAAAAAATACACAAACATGACAAACACACACTTATATAAAATTATAAAACATTATTATAAACTTAATTTCAATATTATATTTTTGGGGAATTAATAAATTTAAGAAAATAAATTTTAAAAGATAAAAATTTCCAAATGTGTATAATTTAAATAATGTTGTTATACTTAACGAAACAAAAAAACGAAATCAATATTTTGTTAATATAAAATAAATTACAGTTATTTAATTTGTGTAAATAAATAGGTTATATATAATTCTTGGTTAATTGGGGTTTAAGTTTTTTTTTTTTTTTTGACAAAAATTATTTTTTTTACATATAATAGAACGTATAATCAATCAAAGTTTGATTAAACAATCTCAGTATATTTTATTATATATATAAAATTATTATTTTTATTATTTAAGAAAATTATTTATACCAAATTGAAATATTATTCAAATATATATATATATATTATATATATGATAATAATTTTTTTGTAAATATAGAAACAAGTGTATTTCACAGATGAATCCTAAATATATTGTAAAGAGGGGAAAAGGAAATGTAATTATATAAAATACAAAAATTGTATATATATAATATATATATCAACATTTTATTAATTTTGTACATTTTCCGGCTTATTTATTATTATGCTTTTTAATTAAGATGCTCAAAAAAATGGATATATAGAGAAATAAAATCGACTACATGTGCCTATATATTTTTTTAATAAAATATGCATATGTAATTTGTGCTGTGAAAAAGGGTTATAAAAATGGTGTCAAAATATATAATTTTACTTTCCTCGATGTGATTTTTTTTCTATCCATTTTATAATTGGCACAAAGGGTATACATTACTATATATGGATATATAATATTCATATTATTTGAGTAAATGTTTTTTTTGGTATGTATTCCATTATAATGGTTATTCGGGGAATACGAAAGGGGCGTGATAATTAAATGCGTATATAGTTAACAGTATATATTGAAAAAATAAAAAAAAAGCTAAAAAAAAAAATCACATCCCCAAAAAAGCATGCACCCATTTTTTTTTTTTTTAATCTTGTATGTACATTAAATAAATACTGGTTTATTATAATTCACATCACATATTTGTAAAAATTGGTATATAAAGAGATAGCATATTTTGTATTAATAATATATATATATATATATATATATTTAAAATGTACAAAATATTATATATGTAAAACACCATTCAATGCACTTTCCCCTATTTAAAAATATAGCACCATGGTATATTTATTGCATATATATGCTAAAACACCTGTATAAATTATAAAAAAATAAAAAAAAAACGATATAATAAATAAAAAAAATAATAGCATATAGGTAATGAGAAATTGCTACAAATATCTTCAGAATTAAAAAAAAAAAAAATATATATATTTATAAAAAAATAAATATTATAAAAAAATATATTAAGTTAAACAATGTAAAAAAAAAAAGAAAAGAAGAAAACGACGTAAAATAAATAAGCCAACCGTGGGATTTGAAGCAAAAACTTTGAAAATAAGAAGGTAAGAAACTTTAAATTAATAAAATAACAAATTATATAAAAAAATATATTAAATATACATTTATTTATTTATGATATATTGTTATGTTTGTCATTTGTTTTATGGGTAACTATTATATTATATCCTTATAAATTTTCACTGTAAAAAAAGGTAGTTTTTTTTATGAACAGTCATAATATTTATATATGTTTTATATACACATGAATGGAAATATATATAAATAATATGTATGAGTAATATTTAAATGATGTTGGTATATATAAAAAGGTGTTGATATGTGTTATATATGTATGTATGGAAATAAGGGTGATATTTAATTATGTGGAATATTTTTTACTTTATTTGAAATATTTTACTTAAAAAAATAATTGTATTGCTTGGGTGTTGTTATTTTTAGTATACAATTATATTCATGTATACATATAATTTATTTCTTATTATATATATTTTATTTCCATACCCACTAATACATATATGGCTATATTCACATACATATAAAGGCATTATTTTTATATGTAAATGTTATATATAATACATATAATAATCGATCCTATATCTATTAAAATATTGTATATATACAACATAGTTCAATTATATGAACATACATAAGTTATATTTATTTCACTACATATGATATATTGTATACTATTTATGAATATATCCATATATATAATTTTTTAAGTAAATCTCTCTATATACAAACAAATTTTCTCTATATTTTTTTTAATTTTTTTTTTTTTTTAGAAAATAAACGCGCGCACGTGCACAGACCCCCAAAAATATAAATATATATTATATATATACATACATACTAAAAGAAATAATTTTCAAAAATAAAAAAGATTATATACAAAAGAAAAACACTAGTTTGTTTATTTACAACAAGACTAATTTTCACTAATTAAAAAATAAGAAACTTATATAATTAAAATAATTTAAGCAAAAATGAAGAAAGATAGAGAGCCAATAGACGAAGATGAAATGAGAATTACATCAACAGGTCGAATGACCAATTATGTTAACTATGGTGCAAAAATATTAGGAGAGGAAGATAAGAAGAGTTTAAAAATTAAAGCCACGGGAAATGCAATTGGTAAAGCCGTAACTTTAGCAGAAATTATAAAAAGAAGATTTAAAGGATTACATCAAATAACTAAATGTGGTAGCACAGTTATTGCTGATCAATACGTAAGTGGCCAAGATAATAGCGAACATGTTATTCAAGAAAAAACAGTATCTTTTATTGACATATTATTATCAAGAGATCAATTAGATGTAAAAGATGCAGGATACCAACCACCTTTAGATGAAAAATACGTTAAAGAAATGTCCCCTGAAGAAATTGTAAACAGCAGGCCATTTAGAGGAAGAAGTTTTAGGCCCAGATTTTTCCGTGGGTTCAGAGGCGGTGGCCGTGGTGGCTTTATGAGAAGAGGTGGATACAAATTCTTTGGTGATAGAATGTATGACAGTAGAAATGGATTTAGAGATGGTAGAGGATATGGTGGAAGTTTCGGACGTGGTGGTGGATTCAGATCAGGTGGTGGTATGGGAGGAAATGGAAGAGGTGGCTTTAGAGGATTCAGAGATGGAAGAGACGGAGATTACAGAAGTGGCCGTGGATTCAGAGGAGGTAGAAACGGATTCAGAGGTGGCAGAGCCTTATCATAAACAACCAAATAAAATTAAAATTTTTACGACTGTAGTATTGTAGTAGTATGTATAAGAAAATATATACATATATATATTTAATTATTTATATACAAATACGCGCGAAAAACGCTAATAAAAATATTTAAAGAATTTAGAAAAATATCGAAATAATTATTCCCCTCCCCTTTTGCATATACATATATATTATATATACATACATATATATATATATTATATATATATACACACTTTTGTTGTATTCCCATCAATTATAAAAGCATGGTATAAATATAAATATACAATTCTTCATTACAGGTATATATACATAACGTGTATGTATTCAACAATGGAGATGTTATTTATACACAATATGCGCAACAAAATAATACTCTTAATTTATATATCTATATTAATAAAAAAAAATAATAAATGAGAATGTGAATGATAGTGTATGATATAATTTAGCACGTGAGAGTTAGAAATAGTGAAAAATATATTTTTACAAATTTTACATAATTAATAATACAAAGGAACACATATATATGTGTGTGCCTTTTTAACAAGCGTTTATTATATAGCATATAATTGCCGATATATTTTATGCATAACTCATATATATTATGTATGCATATATTTATATAGGTATACATATATTTATGTTTTTATATTATACATATTATTACATTATATGCCTTTTTAAAACCTTTAAAATTTTTACTTCTTTAATGTATTTTTACGCTCATACATATTAAGAATTATAATTTTGCACCTTTACCATGTTTAGATATATTTTGTGCATCAATATATTAGTTGTAAAACAAAAAAGAGAGAAAAGGTATAGTATATATGTGTATATATTAAATAGTTATGCATATTTTATTTTTTCCATATTATAATATTCTATAAAAAAAATATCAGTACTAAAACACGTTTAAACCAAAAAGAGATATAAATATAAATATATAAATAAGCATATACATTATATATTTCATATTTATTTATTTATTTACTTGCTTACATATAATCAAATAATATATTAACGTGGATATTTATATACATTTTAATGGGGAGGGAAAAGTGTTTAATATAAATTTAAAGTACGCTGAAATTGTAATTAATCGTTATTTTTAAAATACAAATATAAAAATAAATTATATATGTGTATTACTCAAAAAAACGATTATTTTTAATTTATGGAAATAGACAACAATTCGAGCAACTTTTTTTTTATATCATACACACATTATATATTTTTTACACAGAACAATATATAAAGATATATATATATATTTTTTTATTGAATCGGAAACTAAAAAACTAACAATGACTATTTCACCTTAATTAATTTTAAACAAATTATTTATGTTGATTAAATTAACAAAATTTTACTATAAAAAAAATATATTTACAACATCAAATAGTAGGAAAAGGTCTATTTGGATTTATCCTTATTTTTACCCTTATTTTTTGCACACATTTTTATGAAAAAAAAAAAAAAAAAAAAAAAAAAAAAAAAAACTAGCTTTTTAATAAATCAAAAATAGCTAGAAAAAAAACGTTCGCTCGAAAAGTTGGGTTTACATTAGGTATTACCAATGTTGGTTATTTTAATTAAAGAATGTCAATAAGTTTAATAATCATTTAATTGTATATCTATATATGTAATATGAGGAAAACGGAAAAAATAAAATGAAACAAAATGAAATAAAACGAAATAAAAATAAAAGTTGCCTATTAAAGCAAATATAACAAATATGCATATATATGCATTATATGGTTAATTAACGAAATTATAAAACAATATGAATACTTATTCTATTTAAATTTTTTGCTTATCTCTTTATAATACTTCATTTGTTTTTTGGTAACACTTCGAGGAACAATATTAATAGCTTTGATTATGTGTTTTTGTTTAATTGCTAATATGTTTTTATTTTTTTGAATAAATTCGTATATTAAATTATTTTTATCTTTTTCTTGAAGATCATCATTTTTTAAATCTTCAATTTTGTAAATAAAATTGTCTTTATTATTATTTTCTTCTCCTTCTCCTTCTTCTTCTTTTTGTCTTTCTTCCATTTTTATTTTCCCCAATTTTATATTATCATCGCCAATTGTCATAATTTTATTTTGTATAACATCACAAATATTTTGATCCATTATATTTGGGTTACTACTTATTTCATTATTTGTTGTTTGACCATTTTCAGAATTATAATGTTCTAAACTTTTTGGATTATTATCATTTAAAATATGTGTACTATAATAATTGTTCGATTCAAATGAAGATGTATCATTTTTATTTAAAACACAATTTAATGTATTTTCTGAAGTAGTAAAATTATTATTTTGTTTCGTATTTTTACAATGTTGGTGATTTTTACGATGTTGTTGATTTTTACGATGTTGTTCAATATTTGGAGATACAAATGATGCAGTTCCATTATGTTTATAATTAAAACGATCAATTTTATCTCTACATTCTTGAAGAGCTATAAAAGCACTTTCTCTTAATACCCCATGTAAATCAGCCCCACTATAACCTTTTGTTAAAATAGATATTTGCTTAAAATCTATATCTTTATCTAATGGCATGTTTTTTGATAATTTTTTTAAAATATCAATTCTTCCTTGATATTTAGGTAATGATACATATATAAGTTGATCAAATCTCCCAGTTCGTAATAATGCTTTATCAATAATATCGGGTCTATTTGTAGTTGCAATAATATATATACCTTCTCTTTGTGATAATCCATCCATTTCAGTTAACAATTGATTTACTACTCTATCAGATGCAGCAGCTGTTTTATTATTATCTCTATTAATACATATACTATCAATTTCGTCAAAAAATATTAAACATGGTTTATATGTTGAAGCATATGAAAAAATTTCTCGAACTTTTTTTTCACTCTCTCCAACATATTTATTTAAAATTTCAGGTCCTTTTATGGCTATAAAATTAGCTTTCATTTCATTACTAATAGCTTTGGCTAGCATTGTTTTTCCACATCCTGGTGGACCATATAATAATATTCCCATACTTTTATTTATACCTAAATGTTTATATATATTAGAATATTTTACAGGTAAAATAAATTTAGTTTCTAATATTTTTTTAATATTTTTTAAAGATCCAATATTATCTAAATTTATATTTGGTACTTCACATATATTTTGTGTTGTAATTTTTTTTTTAATATTTTTTATACTTTCATAAATTATATCATTATTTATATTTATAGGAATTATTTTTTTTTGTTTTTTTTCTTTTATATAAATATCTAAATAATCATTATTATTTCTTTCTTTTCTCTTTGTTAAATTTGTTACTTTTTCAATTTCTTCCCCATTTTTAAAATTTTTTAATGAATTTGTATTAATAACATTTTCGATTTGATTGTTTACACATTTTGGAGAATTATTTTTTAACAAATTTGAATCTTTTTCTTCATCTGCATAATGTGTTGTATTATTAGACATATCATCATCCTCTATTTTTAAATCTTTATCATAATTATTATCTTCATTTGTGGATATATTTATAGAGATGGAATTATTATTATTATTATTATTGTCCATAAAATAGGAACTAATTGGGGTATCATTATTTTGACCATATAATACATAATTATATATAAATAAATTTTTCGATTCATTTAATATATCATATATTTGTGCTCTACTAAAACCATAAGTAATAGAAGCAGTATAAAGAACATCAAAATTAATTTCTAAATTTTGAGATAGATTTTGTAAAATTTCAATTCGATCTTCATATGTTGGTATTGGCATAGATATAAATTTTTGTATTTTTGAATATAATATAGTATCATATGGTTTATTAATACTTAATAATATGATTACTATATTAGTTTTATTAAATAAATTTAATAAATATGTAAATATATATATATCTATTGTATCATCTTTTGAATTAAATAAAATATCCATATCATCAATACATAGTATACATTTATTATATTCATTTTTTATTTGTTCAAATAATATTTTTAATTTATTATTTTTGTTATCATTAGATAAATATTTAACATATTCAGGTAATTTTATATAAAAGAAATGGCTATCACATTCTCCTGCAATAGCATAAGCTAATGATGTTTTACCTGACCCGTTAATACCATTAATATTAATAATAGTGTTAAAATTATCATGTCTATATTTATAAGGATATACTATACTATAATATATATCTTTTTTTATATTATTTATTCCTTTATATGTATTTAAATTTACTATATTTTGATCTATACATATTTTAACATTACTTAGATTGCTATTTGTAGTAAGATTATTTTCTTCTCCTTTTATTTTAACTAAATTTGTTTTTATTTTATTTATTTCAATATTTTCATTATTTATTTTATCATATCCATGTTTTTCAATTTTCTCAGAATTACCTTCTTGTTCGATATTTCCATCTATGTCTACCCCAGTATTTATTTCTTGATTTTTTTTTTTTTTTTTTTTTTTTTTTTCATTTTTCAAAACTTTTCTTGTTTTATCATTATCATCATTATCTTCGTTATCTTCGTTATCTTCGTTGCTGCTTTGATTCGAATCACTTATATAAACAGATTTGGATTTATTTTGTAGTTTTTTTTTCGATTTGGTTATTTGTGTATAGGATGCTTCATTTTGATCATCATTTTTTAATATACATAAAATAATTTTCTTTAATTGAGTTTGACTTATACGTCTAAATAATTTATTGTTTGTTTTTTTTAATGCATTTTCTATAATATATATATTATTTAAAACATTTTCTAAGTTGGTTTTTTCATCTTTATGTTTCTCAATCATATGATTATCTGTTATTATATTTGATATATAGGCTTTTAACTTTTCATGAAGCATTTTCGTTAATTTACAAAAATGAAAAAACTAATTTGTGTTAAATAAAGTTTTCCCTTTTTTATTTTATTATTGAATCAGTACATATTTATTCATAGATATATTCATTGCAATCCAAAAAAATACAAACATAAACAACCAAGTCAAGTTTGACATCTCACCATTTATTTTATTTTTTCATTTTTAAATATAACAATGTAAATGCCAAAAAAGTGAAAAGTTAAAAAAAAAAAAAAAAATTAATAAATATAAAATTAAAAAAAATAATAGTAATAATATAATAATATGATAATATAATAAAAAAATACCAAAAAGGAAAAGAAAAAAAAAAAAAAAAAAAAACGACTACAGGAGAACAATTTGCCACAATTAAATATGCAAATACATAATATATAATTGTAGAATATATATAAGAGTATATAATCAAATAGTTTTATTTAAATTTGGAAAAAACAATAATATTTATATTATATATCTAATACTTTTATATACCAAGTATGTTAAAAAAATATTTATGTAACTTTGTTAAATTACCAAAATAAAAAAAAAAAAAAAAAAAAAAAAAAATTGTATAGACGGAGAAATATGTCAAAATTTTTGTCAGGATATTACTATTAACTGTATGCAGATCAATATATTATACATCAAACAATCAGCCATTTTGTATTTAATTTATAAAAAAAAAATATTAGCATACAGATGTGACTTATTATATGCCATTGTTTTATGTTATACAAAAAAATAGTATATATTTAAGATCTATTTTTTTATATAGTTGTAAAGTTTATTTAAAAATATATTGAATTTGGAAAAAAGGCCAATGAACATATAATTTTACAACAATTTGTGGGTATCCACATTTGGTGCCATTATATAGGTTGCGGCTACCAAAGTATAAAATAAATAAAATCGTGAAAAAGCGGCAAATAAAGTACGAATAATTTGTGAAAAAGCGGCAAATAAAGTACGAATAATTTGTGAAAAAGCGGCAAATAAAGTACGAATAAATTGTGAGTAGAGTACGAATAAAGTGGAATAAATTGCGAACAAAATAATGCATGCGCTATAGAGAAAATCTGAAAAAAAAATCAAAGTTCTTTAAATTTGAAAATCGAATATCGTAAAAAATAATAACATAAATAATATTAACAAAACATGTGATAAAATAAATAACCAAAAATTCATATAAGTTTACAATTCTATAACTTATGGGAAAATATGAATGTGTAAATATTACAATAAATTATTAAATAAGATTTTTGAAATTTTTAATATTGAAAGGGTCTGATGTTATTTCCATATTTTTTTCAAACTTATGAAATTCTTCTAATAATTTAGAAGCTTTTAAAGAAATCTGTTGATATTGTTCTTTTTTAATATTATCTTTTTCATGTACATATTTATTATTATATTCTTTTTCGATTTCTGTTAAATATTCCTCATAACTTATTGGGGTTTCTTTATTTATTAATTCTTTTAATATAAAAAAAGATATATCTTTAATTATAAAATAATTAAAATGAGATTTCGCTACAGCCAATGGATAAATATAATGTTCCATTATAAATTCTTGTAACTGATAATCGTATCTAATTGGCAATGTATTATTTTTATTAACATTGGTTTGTGTTTCATCCAAGTTGTTATTTTCGCAACTTTCACGATTTTCTCTATTTTGTTGGAAACCCAATACATTATTAGCATATTGGCTAGTCTCATTTTCACTTTGATTATAATCATTATCAATATGTTCTTTTTTAATAATATTCTGTTTTTCTATATTTATATTTTGAATGCCATCTGAAATATCACTAAAATCATTGTCAAAAAATGAATTTTCACTATTTGAATCTTGAGATGCATAAATACTTTTTGTACTATCTACATAACTAGATGTGTTATTTGAACATGAATCATTATTTTCATATTGATTAGAATTTTTTATTTCATGATATATATTTTTTTTATCATTTTGATTTTTAGACAAACTATCTTGAGAATTTTTTTTTTTTTTTTTTTTTTTTTTATGTTTATTTCCTTCAATTTTTCTTTGGTTTTCCTTCACTTTTAATAGAAACATATTTATATCTTTACTTTCACATTTATTATAACAAAGATTTTTATTTAGTGTACCTTGTTCTTCAGTATTTGGTTCTGATTTCCATAAAAATTTATAGAACCCATTAGTAATAGCAGATGTAATATCATTTAAATTTTGTACAATGGCTATTTTTGCATTTTGCATATTTTTATCCCATTCAAACCAATATCTTGCTCCATTATTTCTCCAATAGTTTATTAAAACAGGGTCAGAAATATTATTAACTTTTGGATATATTAATGGTTCGATTCTAAATGCAACCGGATCAAAACCATGGAATATGTTATAAAATTTTATATTGTCAATTAATTTAAGACCATCATTTATATATTCAGGTTTATATAAAGATAATAATGCACTTAACGGACTTCCAAGCATAAATAAATAATCGATTTTACTTTTTAACTCATATTTCAAATTATTATCACTAATTCGAACCTTGACATTATGTAATATTTCATATGCCATGGCACTTCCTAAAGAATATCCCAAAAGGCATATCTTCGAATTTTTAAATCGACCATGTTCATCCTGAAAAAGGTTAAGGGTATATAATAAACATTTCCTATATATCACAATATTTTTTTATCACAATATTTTTTTTTATTACATTTTTTAAAGACTCCAAAGCTTTGTTAATGTCATTATATAGGTTTAGCATTATATAGTCACCATATCGTGGGTGTAAAAAACATATAATATCACTCGCGGAAAGATTTACAATTTTTCTGGTTTCGGTCATTGTATTTATATTTATTCGATTGAAAACGCTGAAAGAGGGAAAAAATATGTATACATGTATAGTAGTAGTAGCAGTAGCAGCAGTAGCAGCAGACAAATGTACAAATCATGTATACGAAAAGGGGCTTACTGAATTTGAGCATCAATGATATATTTTTTCCAATTAAATATGTGAAAATGTATATTGAAAGGATAATCAAAAAACCACATTTTTTTTACAATTTTGAAACTGTTTTTAAGATCCTCACACTGGTTTATAATTAAATCCTCATTCGATCCTATTCCATGAATTATTAATATTATATAATCAACATCATTAATTTTGTCATCTAAATATGGTTCTTCTTCATAAAAATTTATATTATTACAATTTTTATCTTTAGAAATTTTTCTATTAATATGATTTTTATCTTTTGGGAAAAAAAAATTTTTGTTTTTCTTTTTTATATTATCACCATCATTATCGTAACTACTGTCATTATATTTGACTTTTAAAGTATTGGAAGTCATTATGATAAAAAAAATTTATATTCTTTTCTAGTTTTTTTGTGGAATTTATATTTATTTGTCTATTTTTCCTTTTTTTTTTTTTTTTTTTTTTTTTTTTTCGTGTAATATATGGTCAATTTTATTTTTAAGACGTTTTATAATATTACTTTGAATTCATACTTTTTCAAAGTTTCCCATTTGTTCAATTTAGGAAACTTTGATGGGTCTACATATGGTCATGTAATTGTACATGTATATGTGTGGTAAATTTGTTTTTATATTTGTATATATAATATATGAATATATCATGTATTTAACGAATATGAGATATATTCATATGTACATGAAGCTAGCTTTTTTTTTAGTTATATAAATATAAAGTAAAACTTTAATCTATTTATGGATATACATATGTACTTACAATTATACGTGTGCACATGTACAGAAAAACTTGCATAAATATATATGTAAAATATATTGTCCTTTTATTCACGATACATTATTGTTTAAAAGGAATATGAAAAATATTTTCAATATAATATACATGAATTTTAAATTAAAATTAAAAAAAAAAAAACACACACAAAAATATGGACAAATATAAAAAATAAAACTTAAATTGAATTCTTTAAATTTTATATCCTGCTTAAAACATTTTAATGATATGACAAATATTTTATCTTTTGGAAAATATGCTTTTCTCATTTTTTATGATAATTAAAGAACAAAATAATATTACCCATAACAAAAATGATAATAAAAATAAAAATAAAAACAATGATGCGACTTTACGCGCTTGGGCCTATATATATATATTTTTTTTTTTTTCAGTCTTTATGCCACCTTTGATAAATGTTTTCGCAATTTATTATTTTCGCAATTTTTTATTTTCATAATTTTTATCTTAATTTTCCCATTTAAATTAAAATATATGTTTTGAATTTTTAAAGTAAATAAATATATAAAAAAAGCAATAAAATAAATAAATAACCATATTGGGACATATACATTTCGTGTGTAATAATCCAACTTTCTTCATTATATTTTGTTTTTATTTAAAGTTGCAATGGTGTAGTATGGATGATTTTCTTCAAATTGAAGAATATATTTTACAAAGACAAAGCCAATATGTTTTTTTTTTTTTTTTATGTTAGCGAATTATTGCTATTTCAAATGTTCTCTTTTTTTATGAACAGTTCAGGAAAAAAAGTCAATAAAATTTTACCACCAAAACAAATATATAATAAAGCATATATTTGTGGTTAAAGGTGGGATATATATAATTGTTAAAATTAAAAAGAAAAAAAAAAAAAAAAAGTATATTTTTCTAATATCATAAAATTTTTGAATAGTTTTTTTCGTTATACAAAAGAGAAAGTAATATTTATATCCATGCCTTTAAAAAATATATACATATAATATAATTAGCATTTTAAATTAATGTTTCTTTAATTTTTTTTTTTTTTTTATTTCTCACACATAAAATAAAAATAGATAAGAAAATTGAAATATAATTAAAAACGGACAAATCATAAAATTTTTATAAATAATAGTTGTAACCTTCATTTTTATTATATACTATTGAAAAAAAAATATATAGCACTTGTTTTTTTTTTTTTTTTTTGAGAGACCATAAAAGGGAGAGTTGTATATTTGGCACATATAAAAATTGTTCTATACTAATTTGTTGAAAAGAGTTTCAATATATATTATTTTTTTATAAGAAAACCAAAGAAAAAAACAACAGT
Source organism: Plasmodium yoelii (assembly GCF_900002385.2). Classification (NCBI taxonomy): domain Eukaryota; phylum Apicomplexa; class Aconoidasida; order Haemosporida; family Plasmodiidae; genus Plasmodium; species Plasmodium yoelii. The sequence goes on along the minus strand of NC_036186.2, from coordinate 1,012,791 downwards.
AAATTTTCTATAATTTTTTTCCATTCATAATATAATTAAAAAAATATGTAATTTCGTGAAAATCACATTTTTTTCAATATATATTTGTGTGTGAATGTTTTTTAATCCTAAATTAATATAGTAGCTAAAACTATAAAAAAAATAGAATATATATATATAGTCTCTTGCGTTAGAACAATTATTATATAGTTAACATTATTTAATAATATAGATATATTTTTTATGATAAAATATTTATATAACATTAAAAATTAATATTATGAGCACTTATAATTTTTTATTTTTTTTGTACTAATTCGTATATATTTATCTATACTTATCTATATTGTATATGGTTGCATGAAGAATTTTTGTTGATAGCATAAACCCATACATATATTACATTTTAGTACATATTTATGAAATATATCTAGAATTAAAATTTTGTGACATGAAATTAAAAAAAAATAATAAAAAATAATAAAAAATAATAAAAAATAATAATTTTTTTGTTATATTTGCCTTAGAAAAACAGACACACACATACACATAAGTATATATCATAAATTCCGTTGAACAAAAAAAAATATATTTTTTATTTTCAAAAATATTAAGTACTCTCTATTTTAGTGAAAAAATAAATCTTCACAGAAAACCAAAATATTGACAACTGTGTCAAAAAAAAAAAAAAAAAAAAAAAATAATAATGATATACTAAGAAAGCAATTGAATGTAAACGAATTTTATATTCATAATAAGATGGAAAAATATAGAAAAAAAGATAATAATATAATAATAAATAATAAATTATTTGATCCAGAACAAATATATGGATACCCACCTGACCATAAACATTCTGATGGGGGGTTACGATATTATGGAAATGTATATAACTCTTCTAAAGACAATATAGTACATGGAAATAATGGATGTGGAAAAAACTTTGGAAATAATTATAATAAAATGGGGGTATCGAAAAATCATGGGAAATATAATGAAAATTATATAAATGATGAACAAAATTATAGACGAAGTAAACACAATGATGAAATAAAAGAAATAATTGAAAATGGTAATGTAAAAAGAAAAACATTATTATATAATAATATTGTAGATTCAAATAGACAACTAGCCAATAAATTAAATGGATTAGAAATGAATGCAAAAAGAGATAGTGATGTAAAAAGATGTATAAATTATTTTAATTCATTACGTAAAGGAAATGTTGATATTAAAAAAATACTTGAAAATAAAAATTATAAAGAATTAAATATTCCTAAAGAACATTTAGACAATGGTAAATTTTTTAATTATTTAGAATATTATAAAAAACATAATTTAAAAGAATTAATAGATTATTTTGATGAAATGAATACAAAAGATAATAATGAACGTGTTTTGTCTCCAAATAAAAATAAAATTACCACATCAGGATATAGTAGTGAAAAAAGTTATTCTAGTGGTAATAAATTAAATAAAGATGAAGAACAAAAGGGTATACCAAATTCGAAATCAAATGAAATATCAGAAAATAAAACTGAAGATTTAAAAACAAATAAAAACAAACGACATCAAAATCCTTCATCCATTAATAATGATGAAACAGATGAAAAATTATTTTATCAAAGAAAAAAAACAAAACATGAAAAAGAGCCAGATCCAGTATTTTACACCATAGATGATTTATTTGATTAAAAAATCAGACAAAATTATCAAAACCCGTTAAATAATAATCATGATTATTATAATTATATATTATTCGAAATATTTAATTTTTTGTTTAAAGATTTGTTTAGCTTACATATATTACTCACAATAGAATTTAATTGATATATGTACTTTTTTGTGTTCCGTTTTTTGCCTATTAATAAAAGGCATGTACTTAATAAAATAGCATGATAATATATATTTTTTTTTTTTTGTTTTGTATGATTGTTTGTTTTTATGTATTAACACGCTTTATATTATAATATAGTTTAATTAAAAAGTCCGGATCTTAAATTTTGGGTGGATATTTTCATACATACACGAGAGAATAATAATTCATGGCCATATATCTATTTATATGCATTTATTCTCGATTTAAAATTTATTAGTATTAAATTTGAATATATTTAAAACTAATATGTAATATAAAACAATCATAGATATTCAATTTACAATTGTGATATCTATTATTATAATTTTTATTATTTCTTTATTTTTTAACATAAAAGACAAAATGTTATTTAATTTAATACTGAATTTGGATGATTAAAGTTTTAAAATTTTATTATTAGACCAATACAAAAAAATAAAAAAAAAACAAATTTATAATTATAAAACTTAATTGATTACAGTAAACAAAAATATATATACGAAAACAAAGATGAAATTATATTTTAAGATGTAGAACAATTATGTAATAGAATAATAAAATAATAAAATGAAATAAATAATTAAACAAATAAACAATTGGACAATTGAACAATTTTCATAGATAAGATGTGTATATATATGTATGTATCTGTATGCGCCAACGTTTATATATAAAAAGGCAAAGTGACGGATAAACATAAAAATTATCATTAATTGTATATACTATGTTTTTTTAAATTACAAGCATGAAGATTTGTTTATTCTAAGCATTTTCTACTGGATAAGACAGTTTTTCAAATACTTCTGTTAATAAGAGACCCTGTGGATGACTTTGATATTCCCCAATTTCTGCATCAAAAATTGATATAGTTTGATTGCATAACATATGTCCTAGATTATCTGTTGGGCAATTAGAACCTAATAATACTTTGCAATTTTGTGATTCCTGGAATACAAATGTTGACACTTCTTTGCTCTTACTTATACACTTTAGTTTTGCATGATGTATTGATTTTCCCTTTCCTTCCTTATTTAATCGAGTGTCATAAGAAAATTCATATTTTAATAGTTGTCCATCGAAAAGCACATATATATCAATATCTGATTCGCTACTTTTGATTGCTGTAATATTATAATCTTGTCCATATTCTACTTTTCTTATACATTTTGGTCCATCAATTTTTACATGTATTTGTATATTTGGGGGTAAAGAAATTATTGCAATAGTATCAACTTTTTTTCCAATTAGCTTTAATCCTGATGATGGAATTTTAAGTTCTAGATCCTTTGGTATGATAATATGTCCCCATTTAAACAAATGAACAAAAAATGCCCATTCACATCCTGAATGTGTAATAGTTGGAACAATTTCACATTTTTTGAGATCATTAAAAGCAAATCCTCCATATGCAATAGCTAAATTTGAGTAAGGATTGACACATGCAAAACCATTGTTAAAATTTATTGATTTAACAATTACACTTTTTTTTTCATTTATGGATATTAATAATCCTGTTTCTATATTTATACGTATTACTGTAAGATTCTCATTTAACAAACTTACAACAATTTTCGAATTTTTCAAAAATGTGGGAAACCTTTCTTTATGATTGTAATTAATTTTTTCTTTTAATCCGGGGAGACTGATGTGTACATCTTTTTCACCCTCAATGACTACATTACAGTCGTCTTTACCCCAAGCTTTAGCATCATATTTTCCACATAACACAGATTCAAATTCTTCTGGAATTGTGTCTAGTTGTGGTAAGAATTTAATTCTGCCATCATTAAATATTGTAGGTCTCAAAGTGATCTCTTCATGATTTGATAACGAATACCACCCTTTTTCATCACAGTATTGAAATCTATTCCAAATAACAGCATTGTCTGGAGCCTTTGCTGTCTCAGGTGGGGCCTTAAAAGTACATTCTACAACATTTGTCATTTTGGAATATATAAAAAAAAAAAAATGTATCTCGTAATATATTATTAAAAAAAAAAAATATATATACAAATATTAATTTATATATAATTAACGAAATTATTGGAAACAACAATAAGTAAAAATTTTTCTTCAAAAAAAAAAATGTTATATATATGAATATTAGAAAGTAAATTCTACAATATGATCGATAAACAAAGAAATATATATCAAAAAATAAAATAGATATATATTTATTTCATGCAATAATTTTTTTATACTTATTTTTTATTTTTAAATACACAAATTTAATTTTATTATATTAAAATAAGCATGCAAAAAAAAAAATGGATATATAATCATAAAAGCTTGGCTGTCTTTTTTTTTTTTTTCCTGAACTGATCATATTTTTTTTAATTTTTTTTTAAAAATACCTTATATTTGGCGTGTTATTGCTTTTTTTTATTTAATATAATTATTTCAAATTCATAATTATTAATTAAAAAAAAAAAAATTTTTTTTTTTTTGGCTAAAATTCAAATATAGGCTCAATTTACAAGGCATCGTTAATAAGGAAACGGATTTATTACATATATGTCCCATTTCTGAGAATTAAATTTCTATTGATATATTTAATTGTTTAGTGTGTATTAATACTTTTAAATAGTTGTATAATGTTGTGAGAATCAACCTGTCATAAACAAAAAAATTATATTTTTTTTGAATTTGTAGAATTTTAAAAAAAATTATGCTTTATTAAAAGCTCATTTATAATTTTTAGTTAATATATTGATATGAAATGCATATTTATATGAATACATTTTATTAATGGAAAAAAAACACGAATTTATTATAACATTTAATTTTCGTTATTATGATGTCTTTTTTTTTTTTTGCCTGTATGGCAATTTATTATATATGAGGATATATGCATTTTTTAAATAAGATTGTAATTATGCTTGTTTTATTATAATTTTATTTAATATATTTTTTGTAAGATTTTTAATTCTTTTATATAAGTATAAAATTTTTTGAAACATTTGTTTGTTTGCTTAGTTAAATGGAATTGGTGTGAGACTGGTATTTTTTATACCAAAATAAAAATTAATATAAGTGAATAATATACAATTTTTTGGTGTATAATATTTTTTTTAATACATGATTAAATTTTTTATTATTTATAAGTATACATATATTTCTTATTAAATAACTACACACATTCTTGTTTCAAGAATAGACATTATTTTTGATGTTATTGCTTGGGAAAAATATATTCCCACATAATTTTAATTCATTAGCACAAAAAAAAATATAAGTAAATTTTTGGTAACTTCCTTAAAAATGAACAAAACAGTTAAAAGAGAAGGAATATATTTCAACGGTTTTTTAAGATATAGTAAAAAGAAAAAAATAGCAAAAAATGATAATGAATATTGTGGATTACAAACACAACTAAACAATTTAAACAGTCATAAAAATATTACTAATTCATATGACATACCCAACGAAAAGGAAAATATACAAAATAAAGAAGATGATGTTGAAGAACAATACGAAGCAGCGGAAAAAAAAGAATGTAATTTTATAGACAATGATATCAATGACCTCATTGATGAGAAAGATATAGTAGATATGCAATTGAAAAAAAAAATTACTAGCAATTTTGGAAAAAAAGACAAATATAATATTGAAAATGATAATAATTCCCCTAAATCAGATCATGTTAATTCTTTAAATAGGAAAAATAAGTATAAAATTCAAAATGACTTAAGTGGGTTAAAAAAAAAAAAAAATAAAAAAATAGACAATGCTTTAAAAGAGAAAAATATACACTCTTCAAAAAAAGTGGAAATAGCACAAAAAAAAAAAAATTTATTACATAAAAATAAAAATTATCCAAAGAGTTTAAACAAAATTGGTAAGCGTTATATTGCGGAAAATTATATTAAAAACTTTCTTAATAAAAAACAAAGGAATAATGTGAAACCAGAAACATTCAAATATAAATATGAATTGCCTACTATAGCTTCTCTAGGAAAAGTAAAAACATTAGGCTATTTTAATTATGCATTTAAAGAAGACATATTAAATGATACCGCGAAGCTTATCTTAAATAATTTATCTAATATATATTTTGAAAATTCGGTTTTACGCTTTATTAATTTGCGTAAAAAAAAAAAATCGACAAAAAAAAAAAAATTAGTTAAAAAATATTGACACTCATAAAAATTATAAAACCTGAATAAAAATGCTTATATTTATTTGCACTTATACATTGTAAATAAAACTCAAGTTTATTTATCATGATGGAATAACCTTTATTATCATCATTATAATAAATATGGACACATTTCATTCTTATATATTTTAGAAAAACGGAAAAACAATTTTCATTTGGCGTTAACAATATTCTCTACACATATATATATTTAGACAACCATATTATATATACATAAACATGTATACATATTACTGATAAATATGATATTACACCAATGTGGTAAATTCATTTTAATTAACCTATTGCTATTAATTTTGTTCGATCGAGATTTTTATAAGTAATGAATATCACAATTTTCTTGATTTCATTTCGTGTCAATTTTCCTTATGTTTATGTTTTAATTTTTCTTTTTTTTTACATTAATTTATTACAATTATAAGAATAAGATCAACATTTTTAAACAATATCATAATATATAGAAAATGAAAACACTAGCATTATATATAAGGGAATGCTATTATTTTCCTAACTATTTTACAATAGGCCAAAGATAATAAAAAATTATAAATATGCAATTTTTGAGAATCTTTTTTTAACACAAATTAAACAAAAAAAGGTGTGCATATATTTCTACATATTCATAATTTAATTTTTGTAAGAAAAATATTTTTAAAAAGTAAAAAAAAAATAATAATATTAATCCCTTTTGTTATTATGTTTTCGAAAATATTTTTATAAAAATTATTTAAACACATGAAATAAAAATAATAAGAAATTATGTAATATATTAAGCTTATAGTCACTTTTAATTTTATGTATATTCGAGGTGGGAAACAAACGCTCCATAATCATATATATTTTTGTTTTTTTGTTTCGATAAATTGTAAAAAATAATTAAAATTATTTGCTTGCAGTTGAGCTGATTATTATTAAATTATTCAAAAAAAAATTAATTAAATTAAAAAAAGTGAAAAAATTTAAATATTACATGCATAATTGATAATTTCTATAAAATTATATTATTGCTGTTGATATATTATTATAATTCTAATATTTTCCCATTTTATTATTATAAAAATATATACTTTTTTAAAATTTCTCGTTTTTCTTTATGTGTGCATAATTTTAAGTTATTTATTTTAATCATAATTTATATTTTTATTTTCAAAATTTTGTATATATAATGGCAATAACCTTACCCAAATTAAAATATGCATTAAATGCATTATCACCTCATATAAGTGAAGAAACATTAAGCTTCCACTATAATAAGCATCATGCTGGTTATGTAAATAAGTTAAACGGATTAATCAAGGATACTCCATTAGCTAATAAATCTTTAACAGATATTTTAAAAGAGTCAACAGGTGCTATCTTTAATAATGCAGCGCAAATATGGAATCATAGTTTTTATTGGGATTCAATGGGACCTAATTGTGGAGGAGAACCACACGGAGAAATAAAAGAAAAAATTCAAGAAGATTTTGGATCCTTTAATAATTTCAAAGATCAATTTTCAAATGTTTTATGTGGTCATTTTGGTTCAGGATGGGGATGGTTAGCATTAAATAAAAATAATAAATTAGTAATTTTACAAACACATGATGCTGGAAATCCAATAAAAGACAACACCGGTATTCCTATATTAACATGTGATGTATGGGAACATGCTTATTACATTGATTATAGAAATGACAGAATATCATATGTTAAAGCATGGTGGAATTTAGTAAATTGGAACTTTGCTAATGAAAATTTAAAAAATGCTTTAAATAAATAATTTTTTTTATACGAAATTTCATTTTAATTACTAAAAATATACCTTATGTGTACTATTATTATACGTGTCTGTGTATATTTGATATTCATTTATTTTTATTTTTTTCAAAATCCGTAAAATGAAAAAGGTTTTTCATAAATACGAAAACGATCTTGTACAAACTAAAGTTCTTTAAAATTTTAAGATTAAAAAATAAAAAAAAATAGCCAAAAACACATTTTTTATTATGAACAGTTCAGATTTATTCCTTCCTTTAATAAGAATTTTGGAATAAATCATCATTCGTTCATATGCTTAGGCTTATAATGAAGATGATGAAATTAATCAATAATTTTAATATATATCAATGAATATAAAGACAAAAAACAAATTAATAATATAGTATATGAAATTATAAAAAGTAAAAAATATATATTGAAGTATATATGCAATAGTTGTCATTTTTATACAGCCATTTGCATAATTTAAAAAAAAAAAAAAAAAAAAAAAACTAGCCATAATTGCATTTAAAAAGTAATTTAGTATGAACTTTCATTTAGTGTGTATTTATTTTGTTTTCCCAATTTTTAATATTTAAAAAATTACAAAATTAAGTATGTTCTTTACACACACATATTTTCAGGTATATATTTTTATATTCTCTTTGTTTTTAACTTATAGTGCTTAAATAATGGAGCACGGTATGTTGTTCCTTTTGAATTTTTTTTTGATAATAAGTTGTTTGGTCTAATAAAACTAATTTTACGAAGTTTTACACCTCTTTTATAAAATATGTCTAGGTTGTTATGTATCCCATTAAATAAATCATATGTAAAATACATAGCTATATTTTTTATTATATTTTTATAATATAAATTTGTATTTTTTTTATTATTTTCTTTTGATTTGATGGATGTGATAAACTTCATATTATTATTTTGTTTCACAAATTGAATTTCGATAACATAATCTGAATAATATTTGTATAATGGAATAATTGTTAAAGTGGTAGTATCACCAGTTTCAGATTTCGTAATATTATATTTCATTGGTATATGTATCCAAAAATGTTTTTTTAATTTTCCATGAAATATAAAAATATCATTTTGATGTTTCATTACCTTAACATAGTTGAATAGGTTTTTTAAATCTTTGAATTCTTCATATTTTGAAAAATTATATAATGATGTCAGTTTTAATTTGTTAGGGAAAAAACTTAGGAAATTTTTTAAATTATTGGAAACATATATTTCTACATTATTTATGCTTTGATTATCATACCATGTTATATCTCTTTCAAATATTTGGTCTTTTTTTAATTTCGTTTTTATTTCATAATTTTTTTTTAATTTTTTAAACACATTTTTAATATATTCATTTGATGGGAAAAATAAAGAATAGTGTGGATTCTTTTTAAATGTAATACCCGAGTTGTACAATGAATTGAGAGTATATCCAGAAAGTAGTGATGTTGTTATAATTTTGGCAATTTTTTTTTTATTATTTAATGAATAAGTACATATATTATTAAAAATGTTGATTAATTTTCCTAAATAATCATCATCTTCATTTGGTAATTTTATATGCAACGTTTTAGATCATCCTGCATCAGCATATTGTATTGATATATAAAATAAAATGAATACAACAAAAAGGTAAACCCTTTTCAAAACCATTTTGTCACTATACTATTTAAAAATTTATATATGCTTCTCTTCTTATCGCCGTGTTTATTATATGTTATGTATATGTTTATGTATATGTTTATGTATATGTTTATGTATATGTTTATGTATATGTTTATGTATATATTTATGTATATATCTATGTATATATCTATGTATATATCTATGTATATATTACATATAATTTTCTATATACTACTATGTATTCTTATGGTCAGATGCTTTAATTCTACATCCGATTTTCATCTGTATAATTTTTACTTAATAATTGAAATGTTTAAATATATTTTTTCCATAAAATATTTTTTTTTTTTTTTTTTGTAATTTTTTATGGTTAAAAAAGTATATGTTTAGCTTTTATTTTCTTAAAAATTGGTTTTAAACTCGTAATTTGTTCTTAAATATTTTTCTCGTCGCATATTTTTGCCACACATATAATTCTGTATAGTATATTTTCCGACGTTTTTGTAGAATAAAATTTGCTATTAATTTATTTTTTTACCTTTTTATTATGTTTTAAATAAAAATATCAAAATACAACAAACCTTATTGTTTTTGTTTGCCTTTTTTTTTGCCTTTTTTTTTGCCTTTTTTTTTGCCTTTTTTTTGCCTTTTTTTTTGGGGGGGAGGGGTTTAATTCCCATCATTTTTGTAAACAAATATTTAAATATAATATATGATACCCCATTTAAAATAGTAATAAATACTGATGTATGGGAATATCTATAAAATAATTTTCCACTATTGACACAACATATATATATATATGTATATATATTTTTTTTTTTTTTTGAAATATTTGTAAAGAGTTTAAAATAAGAGAGATTATTATATCTGTTTTTGAAAATAATCATTTATGGTCATTTTTTTGTTTGTGTTAAAATATGTATATATATAGACAATAATTAAAAGTTAATTCGAAACAAAGTACAGATATATAACATAAAAATTAATATATATGTTATATAGAATATTAAGCAAAATATGCATCTACAAAATTAGTGATGAGAATAAAAAAAAAAATGTGTATTTGTATTAGTAATTATGTTATTAACATTACAAAAATAACCAAAACATTTTTAAATATAAATGAAAAAAAATACATAAGATCAGGCAAGTTTAATGATTTGGTATGTAAAAAAAAAGTCCTAAATGAGAGTATTGAAAATGAACTAAGCGAAGTAAATAAAAAGGATATAAATCAAGTCAAAATTTTAAAGCTATTTAATATTGATGAGATAAAAAGTGGAATACCGAGGAGGTACCATAAAAGGAAAACGGGTTCTAATCGACAAAGTGAAAAATATGACAATTGTGAAAATGAAACATTAAGCAATATTAATAAGCCTACTGATGAGTGTAATAACATAAGAAAAGTGTGTGGAAATAAAAATAAAATTTTTTTAAAAAAAAATGATAATAGACAAAATAGTATAAAAAATTATGTAGAAACAAAATATTTTTATGAAAAATATCCAAATTTTATAAAAGATAAAAATAGCCATAATGTTAACAATAGATATAACAGTATGACTTTGAAAAAAAAAAATTATAATCAATGTGTAATTCCAAATAAATTATTTAGAAAAAAATATATATGTATTGAAAATAACATTAAACTTGTAGATAGTTATATTAATAAGAAGTATCATATAGAAGTAAAAAAAAATAATAATAATAATAATAATGGAAAAACAAATAGTGACATAAATTATGATAATGTCTTTAATTATTCTGAAGAAAGATCTATACAACTTTTGGACGAAATTAATAAAAAAGACAAATTTCAGAATAAGGAGCAAGACAAATTTCAGAATAAGGAGCAAGAGAAATTCCAAAATGAGGGGCAATATATTGAGAATAAAAAAAATAATAATAAAGAATTACAAATAAGTTGTGTAGATTTTGAAAATAAAAATAGAATTATAAAAAAAATATATAAAGCATCAATTAATCATGTTAGAGATGAAAATTTATGGAAAAAATATGTTCAGAATGTTTTTACTATATCTGGATATTTAGATGCAAGTGAAATAGTAATTTTATTTTGGTGCTTTAGTAAAATTGGGTATCGAGATAATAGATTAACAAATTTATTAAGTTCGATTATTTTAAAAAAAATAAATGAATTAAGTTGTTGTGCATTATCACTTTTATTAAACAGTTTTAAAAAATTAGAAATAAAAAAATATGACACTATAGAATTATTAACAAATCAATTTTGTTTTCATGTATCAAATTGGAAATTTCAAGATGTAGCTCTAGTAGCAAATTCTTTAGCATTTTTTTATATATATCATAAAAATTTTTGGAAAAAATGTATATTAAAATTACAGCAAAATTATAATTTTTCACATCCATTACATTTATGTTTAGTCATTTCATCATTTGCTAGACTAGAAATTAGAGAAGGTAATATATTATTATGTTTATCTCGATCTACTAAAAAATTTGCAAATTATTTTTCACCAAATAATTTAGCTTTAGTTATTCATTCTTTTGCAAAATTAAAATTTAATCATCCCAAATTTTTTAACTATCTGTATCAGTTTGTTCATAAATATTTAGACAGACAATTATTAGGCAGGCCGGAAAATGGCGAAAAAAATGGCGAAAAAAATGGCGAAAAAAATGGTGAAAAAATTGGTGAAAAAAATGGTGAAAAAATTGGTGAAAAAAATGATGAAAGATGTGGCGAAAGATGTGGCGAAAGATGTGGCGAAAAATGTGGCGAAGCCACTAGTGATAGTTACAAATATGAATACCCTAAACTAAATAAACAAAATAAATTGTTTGATTTGCAATCCCTCGTTTTGCTACTTTTTTCATGTACTTGCTTAATATCATGTACTGAACAAATGATCCTAAAACTTACTTATTTAATAATTCCAAATAAAAATTTTTTAGGAAATCATAAAATAGACAAATTAAAATACGTAAGTGATTATTTGCAATATTTTTTTCCTTCAACATTTGAAAAATTTCCTGAAGAAATAAAAAATTTTTATTATTATATTGATAGATATGAAATAAAAAATAAAAAAAAAATAAAATATAATGCAAGATGGATAACTGAAGTATCAAGAGTTTTAACAAAAATAAATGTTAATCATTTAAGAAATGTATATATAAATAATATATGTGCAGATATAATGTTACCTGATTCTAATATAATAATTATGTGTTTAGGTCCTTATAGTTATTATGTAAATTCTTTATTAACCACATCTATATCTGATTTAAAAAAAAACATTCTTAAAAAAAAAAAATATAATGTAATTACTCTCAATTATCATGATTGGAATAAATTAAATGATTATGAAGATCAAATTAATTTTCTTTATAGTTTTGGACGTAATGCTGCTAATTATTTTTTTTTAAATACGACAAAAGATATGGAAAATAACAAAACGGATAATGTAAATACAAATATGTCTCTAAACAATTTTGAAAGTTTGGAAAATGACCAAAGTGGAAAAAATGATTCTTATGAACTTTGCCAAGAACAAGAAAATGAAAATAATTTTTCAGATGAAGATAATGAAATAATTGATTTTATAAAAAAGGGTATTTGTGTTAGTGAACAAAAAGAAAATCTAGATTCCTATGACATCGATGATATAAAAAAATTTTTAAATAACATCCCGAACCATGAAAAATAAATTTATGGTTGCTTATTCTAACCATTTCTACATAGATCTACACCTATTCATCATTATTAACGATGCCTCACTGGTATGTGCTTATACCCGCTTACATGTGCTTGTATGTACTCTAATTTGGCTGATTGCTATTATGTCATTGTTATGCCGCTACATTATTGTATATTTTTTGAGTATAAAAGTTGTTTCCATTTATATATAAAACAAAGAATGGGAAAATGATGTGTAAGAAAATGTCTTTTAAAACTTATAATTCTAAGATAATACGAATTTGAGGGGTCATATAATTTGGTTTTATAAAATAGGGTTTTTATTTTCCAACATATAAATATAGCATGTATTAAAAACGTCAAAAGAAAGGGGTGCATTAAAAATCATCAAAAGAAAGGGATGCATTTAAAACATCAAAAGAAAGGGATGCATTAAAAATTTTATATTATTATTATATCGAGTTTACATGGAAAGTGTTCAATTTTTCATCATTTTCATCATTTTCAGCATTTCATCATTTTCATAATTTTCAGCATTTTCAGCATTTCAGCATTTTTAGTTGGTAGGAAATAATGAGCAATCTTTAAAGTCGCTTATATTTTCCCAAGAATGTGACACATTTCTATTACATTATTTTTGGCATAATTTTATGAACCTTTTATAAAAATCGAATAGCTATATATGCACATGTGCAAATATAGAAAATGCCACATTTCAACATAGACCTGCTTAATTCAAATAATCTAAAATTGGGATAAAATTGGGATAAAATTGGGATAAAATTGGGATAAAATTGGGATAAAATTGTGAGGCGATAAAATTATTTACAAGCATTTATTTGGGTCCGCTATTATTGATTGTAAATAAAAAGGAAAAAGCCAAATAACACACAATATAATATATAAAGGTAAAGGTATATATATTATTATTACTGTTGAAATTATTGGCTTGTTTAAAAAAAAAAAAATATATATTGTTTTTTTTTCTCTATAATAATTTAAAATTATTATTATGAGATTTTACATTTTATAATTTCAAACATAAATAATTATAAATTGTTACATAGTAATAATAATTGATTTATTTATATATGTACATTGAAAATTTATTGAACGTTTTAAAAATTTACATTCAAGGGAAAATGAGAGAAAAAAATTGTTTAACGAGCTATAACGCCCTACCAACAAATTATATGGTACATACAATATAGTAGTATATATATACATATATATACATACATATATAATTTTTAAGAATTATTTTCAAGTATTAATAAGCATTATAGTTAAAGTACTTGATATATTTCGTACATGATACAATACATAAAATAAAATAAAATGTTATATACATATAATTTAATAAAAAAATATACACGCCCAATCATATTATACTACTTCATATTACTACTTCATATTACTACTGCATATTATTACTACATAAACATATCTATGTAAAAAAAAAAAAAAAAAAAAAAAAACGGGCTTGTCATAATATATTTCAAATGTACTCGTATTTAAATAAAGCTATTAATTTTTTTGCTCATTTATACATTTTTTTTTTCCCACCACACTTTTTTATTAAATTACGAATTCCTTGAAATTATATAATAATGATATAAAAAATATACTCAAAATAATGTAAAAAAAATTTACATATATAAAAATTTTTTTTTTTGTCGATTTGTAAAAATATGAATACAGAATACGATCTTATTATTTTCTTCTATTCATGTTATGTAATAATATATATATATATATATTATATATAATTATATGTACTTTTTTTTTTAATAATTTCTATTCGTATATTATTAAGGATTATTAATATTTTCATAACGATATTATACATAGACTTTTTTTTTTAAAAAAAATTCATAAAAATGTATATAATTTAAATAATTATACATGATGATTCTTCGTTTCATATTTAGAAAAAGATAATAACTAAGGTAACATATATAACAAAGTTGAAATAAAAAAAAAAAAAAAAAAAAAAAAAAAAAGAATGAATGAAAAAGAAAAGGGGGGAAAGGAAAATATATATAATCATAAAAATAGAATAGTAAATAAATAATACATTTACACACATAATATATGTCATATTGTATGTATAAATAGATATATATTAATTAAGCATATTTTGGATATTGCTAAATATTTGAATTATCTACACACCTTATGTAAAAAGCCCAACTTTTATGAAAATGTAATTTTGTAAAATTATATATATATATATATATATATACATATACATATACATACATCCATACTACATCTTTAATATTACCCATTATTATTTTATATAGCTTTAAAAAGTGCCTATTAAATAATTATCATGTTTATATATACATATAATTACTTATTATATATAGTACAATCAATTTATATATATATTGTTCATCATACATGTATGTACGTGCATATATATTTTACTATTTTTTTTTTTTTTTTTTTTTTTTAAATTAAATATGGTTGTATTATGAATAAATAAAAAAATATATAAGTAAAAAACTGAAAAATAAATTGAGCTATACATATTTATACACTTTGAAATTATGAAACATAAAAAGAGAAAAATAATTTTGGAGAATATACATGTATATATAAATAAATAAATATATACATATACCCAAATTCATGTATAAAATACAATCCTTTAATTATTTCCATATTTATATTTAAGATATGAAAAATTTAAAAAAAAAGATAAAGCCTATATGTAATACAGTACATGCATAGGTATGTATATTTATGCATACTTACATGTGTTTATATATATTTAAAATTTTCAATATAAATATATATGTATACATATTCAATACGTACATTCGAATTATGTATTCAGTATATCTATTTGATGTATATGCAAATAAATAAATAAATATTTACATAGGCATATTACACAAATTAAATAAAAAGTGTATGTTTTTATAATTTTTAATAATAACATAAAATAGAAACAAATTTTTATAGCATTCAATTTTGAATGATCCTATATATGCGTTCGAAAAGTTTTGTGATGTTATAATTATACATCTTTATGCACATCTTTATGCACATCTTTATGCACATCTTTATCACATCTTTATCACATCTTTATGCAAATTTTTATGCAAATTTTTATGGCATATATAAATAGCTCAGATAAATTGAAGTAGTATTTATATTGAATAAAAAAAAAAGTAATACACAATTAAACAATATAAGGACAATAAATAATGGAATTAAATAATATTTCTCAGATTCTGTATGGAACAGTTGATCCAAATATAGATGTAAGAACAGAAGCAGAAAATAAATTAAAACAAGCAAAAGAAACAAATATTGTACAATATATAAATCAATTATTTAATGAATTTTGTAAAAATCAAAATGATCCTTATCTTAGACAAATTGCAGGTTTACTTATAAAAAATGTATTTGTTTCTAAAGATAATTATGAAAGTGAAGAAAAAGCAAGAATATGGTTAAATTTTCCTGAAAATATAAAAAACGAATTAAAAAATTCATTATTAAATTTATTAGATCAACATGGTGAAAAAATTGTTATAGGAACTGCTTGTCAAATAATATCTATTATTACTAAAATAGAATTATCATATAATAAATCATCAGAATTATTACATAAATTGGTAAATAATATAATTGAAAAAAATGCATATACTAAAAAATCATCAACAATATGTTTAGCATATTTAACAGAAGATATAGCAGATATATGTAATGAAAGTAAAACAAAATATGTATTTACACAACCCGATTTAGATTTAATATTAACTGCAATAATAAATTCACTTTGTGAACCGGCAGAAGAATCAATACATTGTGCAAATATGAAAGTATTATATAATTTAATGTCATTTATTGATCATAATTTTAAAACACAAGTTGAACGAGATATTATCATGAAAACTGTTATAGATGGATGTAAAGATAATGAAAGATTAACAGTTCAAGTAGCTGCTTATGAATGTTTAATAAATATAGTAAGTTATTTTTATTCTTATTTAGATGCATATATGTATGCAATAGGACCATTAACATGGGAAGCAATAGAATCAGATAATGAACGAATAGCTATAAGTGCTATCGAATTTTGGAATACTGTTTGTGAAGAAGAAACTTTTATAGATCAATATGAATTAGATGAAGGAAAAAAAAATCATAATATAGTTAAACAAGCAATGGTTTTTTTATTACCTAAAATATTTAATGCTATGGTTACACAAGAAAGTGAAGATATAGATATAGATGCATGGACATTATCTATGGCTTCAGCTACATTTTTAGCATTAAGTGCACAATTATTAAAAAATGATATAGTAGAACCTGTTATATCATTTGTTGAAGAAAATTTTATACATGAAGATTGGAGACGAAGAGATGCAGCAGTATTAGCTTATGGGTCTATTATGGAAGGTCCAGATACAGAAAAATTAAAACCATTAGTTGAAGAATCTGTTGGTCAATTATATGAAGTTTTAAGAGATCCATCAGTTTCTGTACGTGATACAGCAGCATGGACAATTGGAAAAATAACTCAATATCATTCTGAAATTATTTATAATGTGTTAGGAAATTATAATGATAATAATTCATTATATGGTATATTATTAGAAAGATTAAATGATTATCCAAGAGTAGCAGCTAATGTTTGTTGGGTATTTAACCAGCTAGCTGTTAATAAAAGAAGTTCATATAATAAATTAGAAAATACATATACAACTGATTTAGATGATTCATTTTGTGTTTTATGTAAAAAATTAATAGATGTTACATCTAGAGAAGATGCAGACACTCGAAATTTAAGAGAAGCAGCTTTTAACGCATTAAATGTAGTTATATTAAATGTATCAGATAACTGTTTAAAATATATGATTGAATTATTATCACATATGATGTATTTATTAACAAATACATATTTGAATCCATTAACTGAAGAAGTGAAATCTTTACAAGGATATTATTGTGGAACAATGCAATTTATTATTAACAGATTAGGTAATCAATGTAAGCCTTTTCTTAAACCTATATATTTATGTATATTTAGATTATTTGAAATTAGAAGTGATATTTGTGAAGATGCATTATTAGCATGTAGTGCAATTATAAATGTAATGGGAAATGATTTCCGAGAACATCTTAAAACATTTTTAAATGTTATATTTAAAGGATTAAAAAATGTGTCAGAAACATCAACATGTAAAATTTGTATTGAAATGATATCAGATATATGTATACCATGGACATGTGATATGGAAAAAGAAATGGAAAATATATTAGAATGTTTATGGGAAGCTTTAAGATCATTTGGTGTACATGATTCTATAAAAATTAGTATACTAACTGTGTTAGGAGATATTGCAACAGCTTTAAATAAAAGTTTTTCAAAATATTTAAATTTTTTTGCAAATATATTATTAGAAACATCAAAAATTACAATCGCTTCAGGATCACCTGAAAATGATGATTGGGTCAGTTATATTTTTGAATTAAGAGATGCAATATTATTAACATATAGTAACATTATTTATGCATTAATAGATGGAAATGAAATAAATAAATTAAAAATGTATATACCTAATATATTAGATTTTATAGAATTAATATTAATAAAAGAGATTAATCATTTTAATGCTCAAAATTTCCAAAATTCTGTTTCACTATTAGGAGATTTGGTTCATGCCTATGGTTATGAGTTAATAGAAAATTCAAAATTAACAGATTTAATTATATCTGTATATGGAAAAATTGATATTTTATCTAGCCAAAGAGATGAAAAATGTGAATCATGTGTTTCTAAAATAAAATGGCTTAAGAAAATATGCAATGCTAGACTTGGTCAAAAGTAGCAAACCAAATAATAGAAGAAATAAAGTACGTTTCCGTATTAATATATTTTTCACGATAATTATATATATTTATTTTTTATGCTATTTACTCTAATTTCAATGCATTTAAGATAAAAAAAAAAAAAAAAAAAATGTGACAATTCATTATGTACATGTATATATTCTCGAATTATAGTAGAATCTCTATATTGACTATATGGAGGGAATTATATTTATATGCCCCCAAAAATGTAAATAGGAAGCATTTTATATATGCTCATATTTTGACAAAAAAAATCCCTATTTTTTTTAAATATATCAAGAAAAGCACAAAATAAAAGAAAACAGAACAAAACGCAAAATTAAATTAAATGTTTTTAATGTTGAAGTGGACATTATGTTAGTATACATATATATATATCAATATCAATATATTTATACAGGCATATGTGCAAACTGTCATATCTGTAATTTCTTTATTTTTTTATAAGTTGACTTGTATTCATCGGCGTTTTATTGTAAGTTGACTTGCATGCTAATATATATATACACATATATATGCGTACCTTTTTTATACGTTTTGTAAATATTTTTCTTTATTATATTTGTTTATTTCAGTATTATTTTATTTTTCCAAAAAAAAAAAATTATAGTTTTAACAATTTGCTTTTATTCTAACTATTCTCTTATTCTAATTTCTTAACTTTTTTTTTTCTTCTTTCTCTCTTAACAATCTGATTTCTTCATTTATCATTTTTAACTTCTTAAAATTCTTAGCAAAAAAAAAGAAAAAACTATATTCTATATATCAAATTTTTAAATATTATATGCCTCATAATATATTATATTTAATTATTTGTTATAAATTTCTTAATCTTCTTATTTTCTAATTAATAATCTTTGATGTCTTTTTATTCTTAAACTAAAAAAAAAAAAAAAAAAAAAAACACTTCCTTTTTACTAAAGTTTTTTTTCACATTCTTTCTTTATTCTTATAAATATCTTTCTAATATTATTCATCTTAAAATTTTCTATTCCCCTTTGTAGCTTTTTTCTTTTTTCCTTTGTTTTTCTACTACCTCTTTTATATTTTCATGAATATAATTAATACAATTTTATACTAACACTTTTTCACCCTCTTCATAAATAATAAACTATCATATTATATGCATACAAATTTGCATGTATTACCTATTTTTTTTTTTTTTTTTTCAAATTAAACTTAATTTTACAATTATTATGAATGTAAAAAAGGAGTTTTCTTATTAATTTTATCGAATATTGTATTAATTAGTTGTACAATATATATTTTTTTATTTTAGTGGAGAGATAATTAAATTTCATCTCTATAATATTTTTGAAGAACTTAAAATGGGAATATTGTGTGTGTAAGTGTGTGTATATACATGTACATATCATTTGCCTCCTTCATATTTTTGTAATCTTGGGTTGATTTTTATTCAAGCCCATTATAGAATGTCTTAATATATCAGCAGACTTTCTCCATTTAATAATTTATTAATATCGCTTATGATAAGATGATATATATATCATAGTATTTATTTAAATATTTTCATGATTTTTATTATTTATATAATTTCCACATGTCGTAAAGGCACACTAAGTACGTATTATTATTACTATTATTATTATATATTATGTATGCATGTGCTATCTTTATCATTGGTTATCCTATATTTTTTAACATATAAAATGAACCCTTCTTTTATTTTTTTTTAAAGGAAATATGATGCCCATATTAAATATTTTTTTTCCAGCTAGCTAAAATCTTCACCGTTTTTTTTTTTTTTTTTCCAAAATATATGCACAAATTATATTGAATAAACAAAATATGGTGTTGTGGAATTAATGCGTTTTATATCCTTTTTAAATATTAATTTTTTTTTATAATCATTATATTATTGAAAAAAATATTTAAGTGTTTTTTTCTGATTATAATGTGGGGTTAAACGTATTATAAATCTTATATGCGAATAGTAAAATGCCTAGCATGAAAAAAGGAGTAAAAAAATTGAAATAACTAAAGGGGTTAATATAATTATTATAATGAAAAAGAAAATCAGTATATATAAAGTTATGTAAAAAAGAAGATTGAAGAAGTAAGAATAAGGTCATATTGAGCAATGCTAAAAAATATATGTATACTTATGCATGTATGTATGTAATTCCTAGGAAAGATGAAAGTGAGAAGAACTTATGCTTTAGTTGTAGGAGGTGGGCCTACTGGAATAACAACAAGTTTGTATTTTCAAAAATATGGAATACCTCATATATTAGTTGAGAAGGATAAATATATTGATAAAATTCCAAAAGCACATTATTATAATAATCAAACAATGGAAGTATGGAGAGGAATATCCCATTTAGATAAATGTATTGAAAATGAAACAGAAGATTTAAAATTATGGAGAACATTTCAATATGGCTTAAATATTAAAAAAGATAAAAAAATTTGTTCATATGACAATTTTTTTAACAAATATATATATAATAAAGGAAATAAAAATGGATATGTAGATATGTACTATGAAGATATAAGCCCATCTAAAGTTGCACATTTATCCCAATATAAATTATTAGGTATTTTGTATACATATTATATGAATAACATAAAATGTGATACTAATAAAAAGAGGGAATTTTTAAAAAAAATAAAATTAAAAATGTCTACATATAAACTCTTTAAAAATATGTTTTCTATTTCTGATTTGTGTAATTGGTCAAAAGATTATAAAAATGATTCAAGCATAGCAGAAGATGAAAAATGTTATAGAAATTTTTTTGGCTATGACCCTTCCGAGGTATTAATAGGATATAAATTTGTGGATTTTATGAATATAAATGAGATGAAACAGGTTTATGATGATAAAAAAAACGAAAAAAACGAAAAAAATGAACAAAATGAAAAAAATTTGATAATGACTTGTGTTAAGAATCTATACAACAATGAAGAAGAAATAATTCTCAGTAATTATGTTTTTGTTTCTGAGGGAGGCAAAAGTGAAATTAAAATGAAATTAAATATAAATGATGAAAATAAAAAGGATTATATGAAATTTGTAAATATACATTTTAGTTCAATTTATTTAAGCAAATTAGTAAGATATAACCCATCTATGTTATATTTTATATTTAACAAATATATAGGTGTTTTAGTATGTCATAATTATAAACATGGGGATTTTGTTTTACATATACCATATATAATACAAAAAGAGTTAGAGATATATAGTAATAAAAGTAAATGCTTGGATATAATAAATAAATTAGTTGGTTTTCAATTAAATGATGTCAATATATATAATATTTATAAATGGACTATGCATAGTTCAATTGCATCTACATTTATTGATAAAAAAAGTAAAAGAATTATACTTTTAGGAGATTCAGCTCATAAATTACCTCCTTCAGGAGGGTTTGGATTAAATTTAGGAATTGGAGATGCACTAAATATAACATGGAAAATTATCAGAATTTTCAAATTTGAAAAAAAATTATTTTTTGAAAATATTAAAAATTATAATATTTCTCAAGTAGATAAAAGTTATTATAAAACTTATTTAAAAAATGAAATAGACAAAAATAACAATTTTTATAATTTATTAGATAAATATAAAAAAGACAAAATTAATAATTACATTGATTCATATAATATTGAAAGAAAATTAGTAGCATATTACACTATTTTTCATGCAGTTAAAAATTATGAAAAAGGTAATAATATATCAAGTATATTAGGATATAATCATAGTCTGGTTGCAAATATTATTAAAAAAATTTCTAATAATTTTATTCAAAATTCATTTTTATTTTATTCCTTAATTAATAATGTTAAGGTTATTTTACATTTTATAAATACACTTCCATATGTGTTTGAATATAAACAAATAAAATCAGAAAAGTGTTCCCAAAAAAGGGGAAATATATTAAACTTGTTATATCCTGGAATTGATTCATGCTATTCTTATATTAACACTATGAACCCTCTTGATGATAAAATAATTAAAAAAAATGAAATATATGAAAATTTTGATAAAAATGATGTTTTGGGAAAAGTACAAAAAAAAGAACCCTCAAACATGCATAGAGAAGAAAAAAATAAATCCAATTCTCAAATTAATGACAAAATAAATAGTAGTAATAATATATGCGAAGAAAATTATGAAAATTTTATTGAAAAAGATAATATTTTAAATTTTCAAATTTTTGAAAAAAAAAAAGATAATGTACCAAGGTTAAAGGTTTGTGAAAATATATACGAATATAAAATAAGTAATATAAATGGTGGCAAAATTCCTCATTTTAATCTTTACACATTTTTGGGTAATAATATATATAAAATGTCAACAATCGATTTGCCTGTATTTAATAATCCATTTCTATCATTTTTAGTAATAGTATTTGATAACACATTTTTAAATAAGTTAATTGATCATCTTTTATATCATAAAATTGGTAAAGATAAATTTTCTTTTTGTTTTTGGGATTCTGATGTTGTGGTATATCAAAACCAAGAAAATCAACAGATTGAATTTGTGGAAGAACATAGTTTTAAAAGCATGGATGATAATGATAGTATACGTGATAGTATAATAAATATCAGTACCGATTTGTTCTCACGAAATAATAATGAACATATTTTAGAGAATATTTCAAAAGTTAAATATAAAGAAATATCTCCAAAAGGTTACAATGTTAATTATGTATTTTCAGCAAAAATAATACAAGAAATGTTTTTAAATGTTCTTAATTTAAAATCAAAAAATTCTTATGTAATTGTCAGACCAGACAAGCATATTATATCAGCTTCAGACAATAATTTATTGGATAAATTGGTCCAAATAAATAACCTTTATATTTAATTTATTAAATCTATTAAATTTATTAAGTCTATTAAATTTTTATTAATTTTTTTTTTTTTTTTTTTTTTTTCAAAACTTCATTTGCCACGATCTCAAGGTGATAAATAATAAAGGGCGAAAACCGATTGTTGCAAAAAATTACACACATACTATTCGATCTACACATGTATATTTATCATTTTAATTAATTATATGATATTTTTCTTTCATTTTTTTTGTTTTTGTTATATCATGGATGATAAATATTGTATATTCAGCGAAATTATAAACTTTTTTCACGTTTAAAAAAAATACACATCATTCATTCGAAAAAAATAAATTAACAAAAATATTTACACAATTTTAACAAATAGGTTAATATATTTTATAAACAATTAAATACAATTTATAAAAATGTAAATTTGTTGGTCCCTTTGAATTGTGAAAATAATTAAAAAGGGGAAAAATATTAATGTCTTATTCGTACTATATATTATAAAATGGTATATGATAATTTGACTACTAAAATTTATTTAAAAAAATTAATTATGTTTATATGAGAAAATATATGTTAACTAATTTTTTTGGTAATTAAATTAAAAACTTTTTAAAGAATATTTTCAAAAAAAAAAAAAAATTAATGTGTATAATTTTAACAATAGTTTTAATACATATAATAAGTCAAAAGTAAAAAGTAAAAAAAAATGTAAAAATATGTACTAATTATAAGATAATAAAATAAAAATAAAACGAGAAAAAAACTATTTTGGTTTTTCTGTTTTTAAATTAGAACATTTAAGATGAGCTTGTGTTTCACAATTTGTGATATTTGATGGATAATCAGTTTGAACAGTAGTATGTAGAATTTTATATTTTTTTTGACAAAGTACAGTAGCATTGTGTAAAACTGTGTGTGAATATTGTTTGTGTGCAACTATATGGCAAGCTAGTGCTGGCTTTCCTATGGATAAAGACCATACATGTAAATCATGAACGTCAATAACTCCTGGAATTTTTAATAGATCATTTTTGATATCTATTAAATTGATAGTTACAGGTGTTCCTTCCATTAATACATTCAATATTTCTTTAATTACTGATATTGTTGTAGAAAAAACAATAAAACAAAAAATAATAGAACATATTGGATCTGTGATTGAATATTTAGGGTTATACCAAATAATTAAAGAGGCTATCATTACTCCTATATTTTGAAGCAAATCACTAATAGCATGAAGATATGCTGATTTTAAACTTATACTATTCAATTCAGTATTATTGTGTTTATGATTTTCATTATGAGAATGAGTATAATAATGATCATGAATGTGGTTATGATTTAATTTGTCTCCTATCAAATTATTATTTAACGAATCAAAGAATATATTTTCTTCATCATTTTTTTCGTGATCATGATTATTATGCGATTTATTATTTTTTTTTTTTTTTTTTTTTTTATCATAAGTATCAGGATTTAATTCCTCTTTATTATTTAAGTATTCATTTATGCCTACTTTAAAATCATTAGGTGGATCTACATCTTCATCATTTCCAATATTTTTTTTTTTTTTTTTTTTCAAATTATTTGGATCGCAATTATTATTATTATCATCATTTTCATTTTCATATTGATCAAAAGAAACATAACCACAGTTACTAGTATTAATTCTACTTATTGAAATATCATTATTATATTTTTCACCATCTTCTAATGAAATATTATTTATATTTATAAATTTATTATTTTTTGAGTTGGTTTTCCAAGCACTTGTGTTTGTGTTTGTGTTTGCGTGATGACTATGATTATGATTGCAACTTTTATTTCCAATAAATTCAAAACCATGTGAATGTACTTTTAAAACAAAAGCGATAAATATATTTGCTAGTGTACTTACAAAAGCAGTAACAAACATAATATATCCATCAACTTGCTCAACTTGAAATAATCTAAAAGTGGCGCTATACAAAATATAAGCAGATAATGCCCAAATAAAAAAAATTGAAAACAAAGCTCCTATTATTTCTGCTCTGTGATATCCAAAAGACATATCTAAATTTCCCTCAAAAGTAGAAACATAAATTGAAAATAAATTCAATGCAAAAGATAATAAATCACAAAACAAATGCGATGCGTCTGTCATTAATGATAAAGAATTTGATACGATTCCTGCGACAATTTCGATAATCATAAATATAACACATATAATACTTGCTATAATTAATTTCTTCGTTACTTTTTTTTGGTTATCATCATATAAATATGATACTCTCTCAACAAAATTTAATTCCCCTCCATTTCCAACTAGAGGTCTGTCCATTTTTTTTTTTTCTTATTTTTTAATACTTTTTCTAGTACCGCCTCTTTTCGGAGGTTATATTTTTATGAACTTTTTTACTTTTTTCATAAAAAATAATTTATTCAAGTGTGTATTATAAGAAAAAAAAAGAAAATGTTACAATTTATGTTCTTTCATATAAGCAGTCTTTTGGGGATGGTCATGTAGCTGTGACGCTCAATTTATATAGATCGTAAATATATACTTATATATATATATATTTTTTTTTTTTTGAATTATTCATTTATACATACAAGCAAATATGCATGTATTATTTTTACTTTATATAACTGCAAAATTTAAAAATA
Organism: Plasmodium yoelii; assembly: GCF_900002385.2. Lineage (NCBI taxonomy): Eukaryota > Apicomplexa > Aconoidasida > Haemosporida > Plasmodiidae > Plasmodium > Plasmodium yoelii. The sequence continues at coordinate 986,380 of NC_036186.2, read as the reverse complement.
AAAACACTATTATTATTATTTCAAATATAACATATATTGGTTTTATTATACACAAAATGTGCCCACAAATCGAAAAAGAGTATTGGTATTGTAAATTCAAACTTATATATAACTCAACAATGAAATAACAAATTCTTTTAATAAATAAAAATACAATTTATGTGATATGATTATAAGGCGGAAAAAAAAAAGTGAAAAAAAAAACTCCAAATATAATAAGGTATAATTAAAATAATAGAATCTTTAACACTTTGAGTTTTTTTTTCACTTGCTTGTTTTTGTTATATTCTTATGCAAAATGTAAATTCAAAATAATAAAATAGAATAAAATAAAATATTTATTACAAAAAAAAAATGTGTTCCTTGGTTTCATAACGCTAATAGATCTATTAATTACATAGTACGCTGTGGTAGTAATTTGAATAGGCAGCGTTTTATCAATGAAAATAAGAATAACGAACAAGTGGAAATATATACAATAGTGTATATTTTCTTTTCTTTTTTTTTATTCTTTTATGAGAATAGTTCAAATTATTATTTTTTTTTTTACACTTTTTCGAATTAACACGATATTTTATAAAGGCAAGCAAATAATGTTAGCATAAAAAAAAATGCATATATATGTTAATATAATCTGCATATTATGAATATTATATAGGTAGAAATAAAATGCTCGTTATCATTTATACATATATACGCATGGTTATAATTATTGATAAATAAAATATGCTTAAAACATGCTTAAAACATTTTTTTTTATTTTTAAAACATTTTTTTTAATTTTTTTATTATAAGTTTGTTGGAATAATAACTAGGTATAGTTTTTTTTTCCCCCATAATTAATTAAAATATGCTAACTTTTTTGGAAAATTAATTTAACTAAAAAATATAATTTTTTAAATGATTATAAACCATATATAATTTATTAATATATTAATTCAAATGGCCATATAATAAATTTCCATATTTATGAGGAGATAAATATATAGTGTTAATATATATAGAGGTTGAGATATAGTATAATAGGGCCCATAAATAAGTAGATACAAAGATATATTTACATTTATACATTCTGTATACACATAAAGATATAGGCAATAAACGGATATGTCCGAATTTGTATGTTTATAAAATTGCCTATATAAATATTATTTAATTTCAAAAATTAAATTATGCCTAATTTGAGTAAATATAATGAAATATATGAATATAGATTTTTTTCCCAAATTTCATCAAAATGAAGAAAATGCAGGGACGGCATTGGTTGTTATTAATTTAATGCTTTTATTTTCTATGCTTTTGTATGGCATAAATTATATATTAATGAAATATTTTATTATGATAAATGGGTCAATATATATTTTTATTACATTAAGAACACTTCTTACATTACCATTTATGTTTTATATATATTTGTCCAAAAAGTCGGAACCCAAAAAAAAAAAATTATTGCACAATGTTAATGAAATGTATAATGAAAAAATCGGAGAAAATTATAATTCATGTATTAATAATAATGATAATAATAAAAAAAAGACAAATAATAATAATAATACAAAAGTTAGCGATAATAAAAAGGGAAAAAAAAATAAGAATAATAAAAATTCAAGTGAAGAAAAAAATGAAGAAAATGATATAGTATTAAATTTAGAAAATTCAGATTCATGTTGTTTTAGTAAAATTACAAATAATGATGAAAAATTAATACCAAGATCAGCTTATATTCCATTAATTATATTGTCAGTTACAAGTGCATTAAGACAAATTATTGTCATAATTGCCTTACAATATACTGATTCACATAATGCTGCTATTATCCAACCAACTATACCTATATTTACCGCGTTAATGTCTTATTATTTAAAAATAGAAAAACTTAACTATATGTCATTTTTAGCTATATTATTATCATTTATTGGTTTAGGTATAACTGTTGAAATTTGGAATTTACAGTCATTTGATTTTGGCTTTTTATTATTATTAACTGTACCATTTACAAAAGGGTTACAAGTAATATACATAAATATTGCTGCAAAATATGTAAGTAATGATATAATACAATTTTGTCAAATGGGTATATTATTTTTAATTACTTTACCATATGGTATATTAGGAGAAATGTTTGTTAATAATAATTTTAATATTATGAAAGAAATATATAATTTAACTAGAAATCAACTTATATGTATTATTTATTCAACTATTGGTGTCATATATCTTTGTTGGAAAATTCAAATAGTAGCTTTAAATTATTTAACCCCAGTAACAGTTTCATTATATCAATCATTTCAGCCCGCCTTTACTTTTGTTTTAGCAAGAATATTTTTGAATGAAACAATAAATTATAATAAATATATAGGAACTGTTTTTATCATCATATCCTTGATACTTTACCAGCACAGTTGTAAAAAATTTACAAAAGTATGATGACTTTTTACATCATAGTTATATTTATAGTCTAGACATGCGCACATCACATATGTATAGGGGATGATTCCGATATCTACACATCTTTGTGTGTACACTATACCTAGAGATTTATGCACATACGCTTGAATATCGCCATTTGAACGTTGTATTGTTTGGCCATTCTCGAGGTGCCGTATACAAAAATTATTGACCTTTTCCTTTTTCACCACCTGTTATTTTGCGCTATTACTTACACTGTTGTTATTTTTTTGTTTTATTCTATTTATAATTTTTTTGCATTTTTTTGCATTTTTTTGCGTTTTTTGCATTTTTTTGCAATTTTTACAATTTTTTACAATTTTTTACGCCTTTTTAATCTGCTTGATTTCTTTCATATAGCCCCATAAAAATGAGCATGTACATAATGCACATTTCAAAACTTGCTTCTCTTGTTTTTTACGTAAAATATATAAATATATGCTTTTTTACGTTATTGTATATGTTAATATATTGATACATGATGATATTATCCAACAACCATATTTAAAATGCGTATTGTAAAAATGTTTTATAAAAAAAATGTCAAAGCAAAGATATAATTAATAATGTTTACACATTAAACTTCTATGTTTGCTGCATTTCATTTGATTCTATTATGCTCTTTTTTTAAGCTATTAAATTAAAGACATTATAATATAAATTTATAGTAGCAACTTTTATATAAGTATAAATCGGAAATGTTAATTATTTGATAAAAATTCCAAAAAATATAAAAAAAATTGTATAAAAAAAAGATATGAAAAAAAAAATGAAAGAAAACAAAATGAAAGAACACACATTTAAATATGCATATAATAAATGTTAATATGTATCAAATTAATTACAAAACAATTTTATATCTTGATATTTTTGGTAAAACTATTTTTCTAAGTTCCATCTCCAACGAACATGTTTTTTCAGTTTGTTAAATCGAGACGGAGGCTGACAATGTAATTTTACTCTTCCAGACATATTTATTTCACTCATAAATTTTTCAACTATTAAATTCATTTCTTTATAACTTTTATTTTCAAATAAAGGGGAACATAATATTCCATAAAAATGCATATCGTGAACATGATGACCCATTGTATAATCTTGCTTAATATGAAAACATATTGGCTTTAATTTTTCATATATCAGTTTTTTAATTTTAATTAAATTTGGGCAATCTGGTGAGGCGAATTTATGGGCATAGCATTTTCTTATTAAATTAAAATTATTACATATTTTTATAATCATGTTTTATAAGGGAAAAAAATAATATAGAGAAAAAACACATATAGATATATACTTATAGTTTTTTTTTTTTTCTCTATAATTTTACCACTTTAATAAACACAAAAAAAGTAACATATTATCTTAATAGATTTAAACATATTTTCGTTTTTTTAAATAAAATTTGATTTTTTTTTTTTAATGTGTTTACACAATTAAGCTAATTTTACTCTTATTCTTACAAAACCCAGCTCATTTTTATGTTATTCAAATTATTTTCACAATTTCTATGTGCTTAAAATAGGGTACAAAAAATGATAATCGATTTTTAATACGAAATAAAAAGGTATAAAGAAATATATAAATAATTAATAATAAAGAACAAAACAAGCTGTATTGTAAAATGGCATGTTATATCAATAACTTTTATTCTATGCTTGATAGTATTATTATCATCACAATATTCCTTCGATTTTTCTATAAATAAAAATACAAGATTTTTTTTGCGCTTTTTATAAATTCATATACACATTAAAAATATTTTTTTTTTAAAATGTTAAGCTTTAAATAGTTTATTCAAATTATTTATTTAATAAAATGGTGATAGATATATGCTCATATTATGTGCTTATGTATTATACATAAAATGGGAATTAAAAAAAAAATTCAATGGACCATATTAGAGGAAAAGCTAGCTAAATTAAGCTATATATTTAAAAGAGTGAATAAATAATATATTATCCAATTTGTGGAAATTCAAAAAATATATAAAATATAATAACATGAAATGAGAAGAAAAATGTAAAATAATGTAAAAAAATAATATTAAAAATATTTTAGTAAAAATCGAAACAAGTGTAATATATATTATAACATATAATAAATAGTAAATATTTTAGTATAAGACTGCAAGTGTGCTAAAAAAAAAAAAAAAAAAAAAAAAAAAAAAAAAATTTGAAATTTTACAACTAATTATAAATAGTTTTTTTTTTTTTTTTTTTTTTTTTTACACATTAACAGTTTTTTGCTTTTCTATTTGCAGTTTTTCTCAATTCAGTATTAAGGATTTTTTTTCGCATAACTATTCTTTTAGGAGTAACTTCAATTTCTTCATCATCTTGAATAAAAGATAAAGCATATTCAATAGTGATATTTTTATGGTTAATTCTGATAGTTTCTTCATGTCCTTTATTTCTTAAATGTTGTACTGGTTTTACTTTAATCGCATTCATTTCAATATCATTACTTAAAAAATGTTCCCCTATAATCATACCCTCATATGTTGGGTAATTTTCACTAACAAATAAATTACCTTTTAATTGAATTGGATCTAATGAAAAAGCAGTTGTTGTTCCATTAGATGATGAAATAATAACACCATTTCTATCACTTTTATATGAGGGTTGTTTTTTTTTATATTCTTTTAATTCTGAATTGACTATAGATGTACCTTTACTTATATCACGCAAATATGAACGCATACCAAAAAAGTTTTTTGATGGACAAACACATTTTATAAATGTATTATCATTATCATTTATTATATCAATAATATCAGCTTTTCTTGTATTTAATTTTTCAATAACATTTGAGCTAATTAATGAAGGTATAGTAATATGGAATTCTTCAATTGGTTCTAACAAATTTCCGTTTTCATCATTTTTGTATATAACATTTGGTGAAGATATAGTCATTTCATATCCTTCTCTTCTTAGTTTTTCAATTAGTATACCTAATTGTAATTCGCCTCGTCCTTTTACTTCATAACTATCTTTTTTTTCTGATTCACTAATTTCAATTGCAACATTTATAGCTGCTTCTTTTTTAAGTCTATTTCCAATTGATGATAAAGTTATATGTTTTCCATCTTTTCCAGTTAAGGGACTAGTATTTTGAGAAATTTTTAAACAAAGTACTGGAGGATCTATAGGTCTAGCTTTTATACTATCTATTTTTTCTTCAGATAATATAGTATCATTAACAGATGGTATAATACCTTTAGCAATTGATATATTTACAATATCACCAACACTAGCTGAATTCACATTTTCTATTTTCCTTCCTTTCATATAAAATATATTTTTTACAATAGCTGTACCTTTTATTTTATTTTCTTCACTTTTAACAATTATACTATCACCTTTTTTTATACATCCACTATATATTTTTCCAGTAATTATGACACCAACACCTTCTTGGTTATCTATAAGACTTACTAGCATACTAAATGGTTCATTTATTATTTGATTTTGCATTTTTTTTTTTTTATCAATTAAATTTGTTTCTTGAGTAATTATGGAACTATTTTGTTCTATTTCAGGGTTTGTAGAATAATATTTTTCGAGCATAGTATTTGATGAACTAATTGGTGAATCAAAATATTCAATAATTTTTTTAAATATAATTAAAACATTATCTTGTTCACATTTATTTTGTTTAGCATCTTCAAAATTATCAGTACACCATCCATTTTTAGCTGATGCATAAAGGATTGGATAATTCATTAATTCATCTGGGGCATTTAATTCTGCAAATAAATCAAATATTTCATTTTCAATTTCTTCTTTTTTTTTAATATTACTTGGTTTATCGAATTTATTCATAATTACTATAATTTTACACTTTGGATTTAAAAGTGATTTTTTTAATACAAATTTGGTTTGATTTTTTGGTCCTTCTACTACATCAACAATTAAACAAACCCCATCAATTAAATTTAAAACTCTTTCGACTTCTCCTCCAAAATCAGAATGACCAGGTGTATCAACAATATTAAAAAAATAATCATCATATTTGATTCTTGTAACTTTTGACATAATAGTTATACCTCTTTCTTTTTCTAAATCATTATGATCCATTACTCGATCATTATTTGTTTCTTCACCTCCTTGTCTTAACAGTTTATCAACAAGTGTTGTTTTTCCATGATCGACATGTGCAATTATAGCTACATTACGTATTTTTTCAGGATTAATAATATTTATTTTTTTATTTGTAGAAAAAAATAATTTATTATTTATTTCACAAAATGATTTTTTCTTTTTATTTTGTTTTTTTATCTCATTTTTTGGATACTCAATATTTTTGTTTCCTGATAAAAAAGTGCAATATGTTCTTACATTATTTGCACCCGATTTAATTTTATTAACTTTATCATTAATTAAAGTGCTTGAAATGAAAATATTTTTTTTATGAATTTTTATACCCTCTATATTAACATTAGTGAGGTAATTCACAACCCTCTTAGCTGCCAAATTATTACAGTCTTTTAAAAAATAATACATATTTATCGTCGTTTAAAGTATATATTATTTTTCCTTTGCCCTAAAGTCATTACATACGTCATATTAGCATAATAAAGATAGTGAAAATAAAATTATACATCCTATATAGGAATCCATATATGGTAATATGACTATTCCCATTTATTAGAATATTTAACCAATCGATGAAATTTATTAAAACTTGAAATAACACATAAATTTTAATAGTTATAAATTATGAAATAAATAAATAACACGGTATAATTTTTTACTATTATTTTTTCACCCTATTGATATTTTTACCCATTCATAATATGTAAATATAGTATCCAAAAAAAATACATAAGTCAGGTATATATTTTTTTCCTTGTATAAGAAAATTATTAATCGTCTCTTTAGTAAAACATTTTCCTAAAAAATTAATCCGCACTCAGCGATATGCTCTTATGAATATTTAAAAATAATACAACGTTATGCATATATATAATATTATATATATATATATATACATATTATAGAGTAAAAAAAATATAGGTGTAAATTTTCATTTTTTGAGTTATGACACTATTGAATTTCAGTATTAAATATTTTATATATACATTTTTTCCCCCTTATTTTATAAGCTCATGTTTTGAAAAATTGAATAGTAAGCATTGGACTATAGTATATTCCACGAATTGCATATATACACAATATATATTCCTTAAACAAAATTTTTATTTTATGATTTATTTATATTCCTTTTATTTTAACAGACATAAAATAAAAAAAAAATTTAATTTCATACATTTTTAATGAATACACTTTTTTAAATAATATATATAAATATTGTAATAGTTACACATGATTATATAATTCTTTACATTATTTTATTTAAAGAATTTTTATATAAGATCGAAATAAACTTAAAACATATTATATACCTTTTGGATAGTTATTTATTAAAATATATAATTACACTATTTTTAAATGTGGAAAGCAGCGAATGTTTCATATACAAGATATGCTTCGGAAATGGCTCACATTTTAAGAAAGTACAAATAATAAGAAATAGGATGAAAAAAGAAAAGGAAATTATAATATTGATTTATATGGGAAAATAGTGATATATTATTTATTTTGCCCTTTATAAATAGTTTATATCTTACATAATATTAACCACACCACCATTATTATTATTATTATTACTATTATTATTATTATTATTATCATTATCTATTTTAGTATTTTTTATATTTATTTCATTTCTTTTTTTATTTTAAGATGTCTGAAAGACCCATATTCTGATATAGCATTAGAGAGAAGTAAAATGCACTTACGAGAAATAATATACAAAGATGGAAAGCCAATTAGTCAAGGTAACAAATTAACAACATATATAATCAAGTTGAAAAGAAAAAAAAAAAAAAAAATTTAACCTTTTTTTTTTTGTTTTCAAATGTGTATGTATTTTTGTTAATAGTTACTAATATGATCTTCAAAAATATATTCCTTAAAAAGGTGTTATATATATAGTTTAAAATTTTTGTTTATAGAATTACATGAAGAGTTTGAAAAGGCATTTAAAAATTTAGATCTTAATAAATGATAATATATGTGAGGATTACAGATGAAATCATTGATCATAATATATCACATACTTTCTTTATGTCTTATCCACCTTTTAAAGGATGTATATAACAATTTTATTTGATATATTTTGTTTAGATTTTTTCTTTTATATAACATTGTAAGGCATTAATAAGAATTATACATATATAGCTATAAATATAAAGAGAAGTAATAATATATATATTTGAAGTTGTGCACATACTTTAAGTAAGAAATCGAGAACGATTAACTCGTACAATGGATACATAACATATATGCCAATAATTTATATGTATATATGCCAATAATTTATATATATATGTATATAAAATGTTGAATTATTTTATCATTTATTAATTTATATTTTTTTAATTTTTTATGTCCATTTAATGTTTAAATATATATTAAACATTAATGATAAATATAAGAATATTTATAAATATGTACGAATGTATATTATTTTTTTTTGTACGTACATATGTTGGTAACACTTTTTAAATTTCCAAATATATAGACATAATTACACAAATTTAAAAACATAAAAACTTATAATAAACAAATAATTTAGCATATTCTATATTAAGAAAAATTGTTTTAATAATTATTTTTATAATTTGATGTTAAAAAGGTTTATTATTACAAAAGTATACAATTCGTATAATTATCATCATTATCATTATTATTATATATATATACATACATTTTTATGTATATTATAATGCCATATTTTCTGGAAAAATGCATAAATGGGTTTTGCTAATTATTTATTTTGCACTTATAGAATCTATTTGTGCATATAATAATAAGAACATCGTATCTTCGTTTTTATCATATATAAACTCTAAAATAAATTATAAAAATGAGGTATCAAAAGTGATAGAAATGGGCAACACTTTGGCTTGCCTAGTGAATAATAATAGCCAAGGTTATAATGAATGTTCATGTGATTTTAAAAAAATAAACGAATTTGAAAAAAAATGTTCATTTCATTTAAAAAAAAGTCAAGAAGAAGCAAAAAATTGCTCAGAAGAGCATTGCGAAATTTGTTGTAATTTAATTAAACCCAAAAATCAAAATGATTCAATACTAGCTTATGAATTAGTTTGTAAAAAAAAATGTACAAAGTCTACTATAACTTTACCTTTAAATCAAGATGACTATAAATTAGCTTTTACCAAATTATTTGAATTTATCCGTATTTTTTATCCTCCAAATATTTTAAGTTACCACCCAATTCAGAATAAGAAATACCCGACCTATACTAACAAAGTTTTAAATACAAGTATAAAATTAAAGAACTTATTAAAAACAAAAAAATCAAAATATCATTCTATATATAATCATACACATTTACTTATTTATTTCCTGTCTAATATATATCCATATCCCTATATATATGTGAAAATATACATACTTACATTATTTTTTTTTCCATTTACCTAATTTTAATGTAGAATATAAACAAATAGCAAATGATCTTAATTTAGAGGCTAATCAGGTAAAAATACACACATACACATGTATATATAAATATAAAAATAGCAAATAAAATAAATTGTAAAAACAACAAAAAATATAAAATATATGAACAAGTGTTATTTTGCAACACTGTTCTTATATATAAAATGGATAAAATAATTATTTATTTAATGAATAAATTTTTCCAAATATTTTTAATTAAAAAAATAAATAATTACATATTATATATATTTTTAAAAATATTTATTTTTTTATACATTAGATTAATAGAGAATATGTTAATAATGAAATAACCCCAGGTATTGAAAATAAATCAGAAGATTTATTTTCTCCATATGATGAAAATTAATTATTATTATTATTTCTATTATTTTATTAAATTTGATTTGTTTACCTCTTATTGTTCTTAAATTTTGCTTTTATTTTTGTCATTATTTTGTCTTTTATATTTTTTTTTTATTTTGTGTGCAACATTTTGCAATTTACTGTCGTATTGAAATTTGTTCTTGTTTTCGTTTTATATATGTTGATGTTATTATTATTATTTTAACAAGCATAAATTATAGTTTGATTTTTTCCATATTTATTTAAAAATATTATTTTTTTGTTGTAATAAAAAATTATTTTTTATATAAATGTCCTATTATCATAATATAAGATGTCTCTAATAAAATACATTTAAGAATATATTAAAAATTGATAGAAATATATATATAAGTTATTTACATATGTGCACACATAAATGAATATATATAATTCGAAGCAGTGCAATATACAACTATATAACTGCATTAGAAAAACTAATAAAATATTATTTTGAAAATATAAAATTAAAAATGGTGAAAAAATAATAATATGCAATATAAGGACTTAGTTATAAAAGAATATGAATATTATTTTATTTTTTTTGAGAGATATTTTTAATTTCTATTTTACTTGACTTAACAAATCACACCATCTTGGCTTGTAATATGATCTAAAAGGAAAACGTGAAATACATATGCAAAATTTGATGAATATACTTTTGTTATTTATATGTATGTGTACAGATTATTGGCGTCCAAAATATTTCACACTATTTAACACTTTTTTGATCAACTATTCGCATACCAAAATTAAGTGAAATTTGCTTATTCGTTTTATATATATCAGCGCTTTTTATCCCCTTGAGGGTTTTCCGTGTTTTATTTTCCATTTCGTCATGTATTTACTTAATTAATTAATTAATTAATTACTTGCTTACTTGGTCATGTATTCTTTATTTTTTTAAATTTATTTTCCCGTTTGGATATAATATAGAATAAAGCATACACAAGCATGCCTTTGGAAAAAATTCCGATGTCATTTTTTTCTGACATACTCTGTAACACAAAATATGAAAATATAAGCAATGAAATACAGTGCTTGAGTCAAAAAAAGCATTATAATAATAATAATAATAATAATAAATCGTTAAATATATCAGAAATTGGCAGTTTTAAAATAGTTAAGATACTTTTAAGAGGGTTATCAAATACTGTATGTTTGTGTGAATGGGCAATTGATAATACAACAGCTTCAATTTTGGGAAAATATGCAAATTGTATAAATAACGATTTATTAAAGCTCAATAAAATATATAAAAAACGTGAAAAAAAAACTACGTTCCCTTTTAAAAGTAATTATATTTCAAAATTTTATAATAGTGTAATTAATCAGGTAAGCCCTGAAATAACATATGATAAAAATAAGACCGATAATAACAAGATCCATGATTTTGATAATAAAAAGAGAGAAACACTATGTAAAGAAAAAAATAAGAATACACATTTAAAATATGAAATAATAAAAAAAATTAACCTTTTTATAAATAACAATGATTATAAAAAAGAAAATCATACCAAAATTAAAAACAAGAAAGATTGTACCCTTGATAATAATGGCTTACATAAAAAAAATATAATACAACTTGTAGTGAAAATAAAACATAAAGAATTATATTCAAAAATAAATGAATGTAATAAAATCACAGAAGTAGAAATACATAAAAAATTAAAACATTGCAATATATTAAATATGATATTAAGTGTAGAAGATGAAAAATATATTTGTGTATTTTTAGAATATTCATCAATAGGAGATTTATATTCATTTGTTGGTTTTAATATATTAAAAGAAAAAGAAGTTAAAATAATTGTAAGCCAAATTTTATTTGCATTATATTATCTACATATCAAAGGAATAATACATTGTGATTTAAAACTAGAAAATTTATTGTTATTTAATTTTGATGAAGAGTCTTTTTTATTTGAATCTAATTTATTATCAGACATAAAAATGTCTCATATTAATAAATTTAAAAAATTGAATACTAAAAAATTAGTTCATTCTATTAAAGAAAATGTAAAAAATAATCCTAATATTAAGGTATTTAAATATATAGTAAAATTATGTGATTTTGGATTATCTGTAAAATGTGAATTTGATCAATTTTACCCATTCAATGGAATTAGAGGAAGTTACGGATTTATTGCTCCAGAATTATTTCAAGTTAGATTTTTATAAAATAATAATTGACTTGGTTTGTTCATTTTTATATTTGTCTATGTTTTATATATTTCTGTGAATTTATTTTTGTATTAACAATTTTCAGGAATGTAGTTTTAACAATAAAATTGATATGTGGGCATTAGGAATAATTTCCTTTCTTTTATTGGGAGGGTATAGGCCATTTTATCCATGTTCTCGATTTGAAGTACCAAAAATCGAAAAAAAAAAAAATAGAAGAAAAAAATAGAAAAAAAAAAAAGAAAAAAAAATTAATATATATTTTTAAATTGCTATTAATTCTTTATATCAAAAAATATAAAAAATATATATGCTATATGAAAACATAAGATATGTATAAGGTTAATTTTAGAAAATGTCTAAATTGAAATATTAATTTAAACGAAAGTATATATTATAATTTTTTTTTTTTTTTTTTAATTAGGAAAAGGTAATATTTCATGAGAGATATTGGCATAATATATCACCCGAAGCAAAACATTTTATTCAATCACTATTAGAGATTGACCCCTTTAAAAGGATGAATGTAATTGAAGCTATGGACCATCCTTGGTAATATAAAGACAATAAATAAATATATTATATTTATGAAAAACCTAATTGTTACCACATTTTATACTATATTAATGATGCTATAAAATATTTATTTGTAAGTACATATAATTACGTCTTAATATGTTATTTAAATTTTATTACATCATTTGTAATGTCTTTTAATTTTATTCAATTATTTTCATATCTTAATTATGTTATTTTTTTGTTACACACTTAAACATCTTGATAGGATAAGGAGTTATTTTATCGATATGTAGATATTATAAATATATTTGATACAAGCTTATTTATCACATATCAAATTGAATATTTATTTATAATTAAATCAATATGACCATAATTATTTCTATTTAAAAATAAGGAAACATAAAATATATCACTGTATATAAATGTTTTTTTTTAATACTCATTTCGATATATAATAATTTCACGCTTTTACTTTTTTATAATATTTCATATCATGCATATAACTTAAATGCATAAAATTTTATAGAGAAAAATAAATATCCCCACAAACTGTTAAAAAAAATAATATGATATTTAGTGTGTACAAAAAAAATTGTTTTATTTTTAAAAATTAGTTTTAATCTTTGTATGCATTTTGAAACAATTCTCCATTCAAATTTTCGATTTTCTTTTTACAAAATAGTACAAATACAAAATAGCACAAAATAAACGTTGAAATATAGATAATGTATGTACATTGCTAATAAATTAAGTATATATATGTATATGTTCATATTTATTCATTTGTATGCCATAGTTATAGCTATAAAATATAAAAACTCGCTTAATCACTTTTTTTAGACATTAATGGTTTAAGGGAATGTATATAAAATTAATGATATGTAAAAACTAATAAAAATTATACATGCTAAAAATAAAAAACAAAAAATAAACAATAAACAATCTTATATATATAGAACATTTATATATAGAGAATATTTATATATATAGAACATTTATATATAGAGAATATTTATATATATAGAACATTTATATATAGAGAATATTTATATATATAGAACATTTATATATAGAGAATATTTATATATATAGAACATTTATATATAGAGAATATTTATATATATAGAATATTTATATATATTACAGCCTGTATTAATCTATCGTTTGTTTTGTTAATTGAAATTTTTATATATTTGTCTTATTGTCTAATTATTTTTGTTAAAAAGGTGGTAAATTGTTTTAAAATTAAATTGTTATCATATTATTAATTTTTTAAATATTTATTTGTTTTTAGCTTGATAATTGTCCATATTTTTTAATATGTATTATATATGTTCAGAACTAAATGGCATATAACCATACATCGGTGTTTTTGTTTACCGTTCAAGGAATATTAGCATCTTTGACATGTAGTCTATGTTGCTTTGTATATGCATATTGTTGCAATAATAATAAAAATTTAAACAATAACGATACAAAATGTGAAAACAAAAACAAAAGAAATATTTCAAAATTAAACCCGGATATTCATGATATATCTACCTCGAAAAAAAAAAAAATTAAAAATAATTATGAAATTGAAAATAGTAGTGAAGTAATAATAAATTCAACAAATAAAGATAAAATATATTTGTTAAATAAAAGAATATCTGATATCAGCTTATTAAAATATAGTGCTAGTGATATATGTAAAAATAGAGATAATATTAGTAGAGACCAAAATCTGGGTGTGAAAAGTGGCTTGAATAGAAAAGAAGATAACTCAAATGAAATAGAAACAGATATATGTTATAACAATAATTTATCAAAAAATGAAAAATGGAAAAACAAACAAAACGAATGCAATACTTTATATACACACAAACAAGGAAATGAAACCCCATATACAAATTTAGTAAATTTTAAATTAAAGACCATTCCTAATGATTATTCAAATGAAAAAAATATTAATATAGAAAAATATAAACATGGTGAACAAAATGATGCAATTAATAATAGCATATCCACACATAATGAAATGATGCATATTTATCCTTATATTTTCGATAAGGGTGTACAAAACTTTTCACCATTTTCTTGTCATGTTAATAAAAATCCTTTAATTATAAATGAATATGAACGATCTTATAGAAATCAAAACATAAGAGAAAATATATTTGACTCACATTTGAAGGAAAATACAAATTCTATAAATATGAATAGCAACGCTTCAGATATTTATACTAGGGAAGATATGAAAAAATATTTTAGAAACAATGATATATTATGTAATACTGAAAAAAAAAATGCTATTACTAATGAAGGGTTAATTTTATATGATAATGGATATACTATTTCTGAAAAAAATAAAACCGAAAATATGATTCTAGACATAGGAAAAAAACATAATAATACAATTTTAAGAAGTGAAATATCGTATATAAAAAATAAAGAAGAAATAAATGGAATGGAAAGCAAATTAGTAATGCATTATCAAAATGGAATTATTCAAAAAGATAAATTTGTCAAGAATGGGGTTATAAAAAGTTTTAGTAGTATCACAGAAAAATCTATTGAAAATAATTCCCCTATGACTGAAAAAGAAAAAGAACAAATATATTTTAAACAGAAAATAGAACAAATTGATAATATGATTCCTTCTAATAAATTGAAAAAATTTCATGAAGAAAATAATAATCCAATTTTTAAAACTTATAAAAATATGTTTGATCATTTTAATAAAAGTATGTCAAATAATAGACAGATAAATAATATAGAAAAAAATTATGATGAAATTTTATCATCTACTTATGAAAATGATAAAAATGGGATCAAATATGTAGAAACAAATATTATTGATAAATGTGAAAACTGCGATTTAGATAAGGCATACCATTTTGATACAAATTATTGTGATATGAATAAAAGTGAAGGAATTGAAAATGATTATTCATTAGGATGGGAACAAAATTTTATAAAATATAATAAAAATCTTAGTAATAATAAAAAAAATATTATTTATAATACATCCAATGAACAATATATAGATGAAAAATATGTAAAAGAAAATAATACAGATAAATTTGAGGATTTGTATGCAAATAAATTTAATATCTATCCCTATTCTCATAGGAGTAATAAAAAAGGGGAAGAGGAAAATGAAATAAAATTGATTTATAAAAAAAATAATGCCCTTGAATATTTACCAGAACCACAAAATTATGATGATTCGATAGTTAGAAATCGAACCAATATATCGAATACAGAAAATTGTAATAGAAATATATCATTTTATATGGATAATGAGGAGGGGAATACTAATATGGATATTAATAAAGAGGATGGTTCAAATAGTTTATGCAATAATATGAAAAAAAAAATAAAATATAAAAATATAAAAGATCGGGAAAGACAATTAATTGTTGAGAATGATGATATAAGTATTAATACAAGTGATATTACTTCCGAAAATCAAATAAAAAAAGGAAAAGATAAGGAGAAGAAAAAAAATAAAAATTTACAAAATAAACCGGTTTTAAATAAAAATACGAAACTATTAAGAAGTAAACATATTTTCAATGATGATGGAATTTTGTCTCAGGGTGAGAAAAATGTTGATTCCTCAAAATATGCAGAAGATATAAATTGTAAAAATATAGAAATGCTTCATAAAATAAATGATGACAATATTAGTATTAAAACATGCAACAATGGTGAAATAGAGAGAATAAATACCAAGATATGTCAAAATATGAAATCTGTAAAAATGAATAGAGATATTAGATCGAAAAAGAAGTTTAATATACCACTAAATTCAATTGGTTCTGTAGAAGGAAAACAAAAAAATGTTACAAAAAGATGTGAAAATGGTTATGATATTTATTTTTTGACTGATGATAATACTGATTGCCGTACTGAAAATAAAGAAATTTCGCACACTTCAAATAAAAAAAAAGAAACAAATAATATAATCCAAAATGATAAATGTGAAAATGGAATGAAGAAAATGAGTTCTCGTATTAGAAACACAAAAAATAAAAATCTAATCCCCAAATATATGAGCAGATCGAAAACTGAATATAAGTTAAAAAATTTTAATAGAAATTCAATGAAAAAAATAACTGAAGAAAACGACGGAGAAACATGTGAAAGCAACACGGGCACAATTAACGAGATACATCTATATGATGAAGAAAAACAAATAAATGAATTTGGAACAATTGTGGATAACGATTATGATAATAACGATTATGATAATAACGATTATGATAATAACAATTACGATCATAACAATTATGATAATAACAATTATGATAATAACAATACAAATGGTGATCAAAAAGGAATATCTGGAAAAAAAAGGAATATGAAAAATTATGAAAGAACATATAAATTAAAAAAAGACGAAAAAAATATACTATTAGACAATGAAAAACGAAAGGAAACCAAAAATATTGTCAAGAATAAAAAAAATGAAACTTATATAAGTGAGAAAAAAATAGATTATAATAACAATCATACAGAGGATGAAAAATTGCTTATTAAAACAAGTATCAAAAATAGAGACCAAAATATTCAGGTATGTGATAATATAAAAGATAATAATGTGAAAATCGAAAAAAACAAAAAAATAAAAAAAGAAAAAGTATTCGAAAAAAAAAATAAAAATAGTATTAACAAAAATGATAATGTAAATGAAAATAAGAAATTGTCTAAAGTTCAATTTACAAAAATAAAATCAGCTAAAAAAGAAAATATATTATATAAAATGGATGCAATAACATTAATAAATGAAAAACACCAAAAAATTGATGAGCATAAATGTGCATCAGGATTCGCTATCTTTTTAATAGAACACATTCAAAAAAAAACGAAAGAAGATAAGGATATTTTTGAAAATTTATTAAAATTTATATTAAAATTAATGGATATTTATAAAATTAAAACAGTCAATTTTATAGAAGCATTTCTAATTCTAGAAACAATAAATTTAACAATTATAAGAGCTCATCCAATTGAAGAATGGATATTAGTAATTTTTCATTTTATTAATGGAAATATAAAAGATCATAATCTAAAATTTATAATAGAGTCTCTTAAATTAGATCATATAGAAATTACTAATGTAACTGCATCCTTTTATATGAATAAAAAAAATATTAAACTTACTGAAAAAAATATGAAAAGAGTTATTACACTGCTTTCCCATGTTGTCAGAAGATCATCAAGAATTAAAATATTTAATGAAATAAATTCCGATGTAAAACCGAAGGAATATAACACAAATGATCAAATATTAGGTTCTTGTTGGCATCCTATGGATTCAGACGAAATTCCAAAGTGATAAGCGGGCAACAAAAATGGTGATATAATGTGACGAAAACAAAATAAAAATTATATGAAATTTAGCGAAAAACAAAATAAAATTATATGAAATTTAAATTATAAAGCAATAACTATTATATTCATATTATTGGAATAAAATATATATCATTTTTATATATAGTAATAAGTAGTTACATAATGATGAAATCTATATACGTACACTTAATATATACATACACATACTTATGTGGATTTAATACGAATATAAAACTGAGAAATGTTTACTTAAATTATGTAATTATTTATATAAATAATAATTTTATTATTTTATATTTTTTGTATGAATTGATAAATCTTAATAAAAAATTCAAAAAAACTTGTTATGTAAAAAATTTTTGCGTGTCTAATTTTGTCTAAAAAAAAAATTATGTGTATTTTTGTCATATTATTTTTATAATTTATGTTTGAAATTTTTAAAGCATCATTGGCCTGTCTATATATATTATACATGATTTCTCCTGTCTGCTAAAATTTATGATAAATATTAAAAGAGTTTGAATAATTATATGTTTACATAATAATGCATAAAAATATAGACCTGCTCAAAATATAGTGATAATAAGAAAAATAAAGAAAAGTTTTACTATTCGAAAATATAAGAAAAAATAATTAGCTATATTTGTAACGTTTTATTTATTTGCTTATTCGTTCATAAATTAAATAAAAAATAAATAAGCGTATTATTGCGTTTTGTCACCATTTTTGTATATTTAAACCCCAAATAAAATATAGAAATGCAAACAAATGAAAATAAAACAAACGAAAAAAATGAATTCATTAGCTATTTAGAGGAACATGATATAATAAACCACATAAGTCGAGTTTTGATGAAATTGTTTGAGGAAAAGGAAAAACCTGCAGATGCAATCGAATATATACGTAAGAATTGGGGGAACACAGATGAAGGTTATTATTAATTTTATTCATTATTTTGCATTTTTTAGTTTATTTTTTTTGTGATATATTAGCTAACTGTTGAGAATATCCTTTTCTAATTCGTATGCTTATTTTCGATTTGATGATTCTTTTAAAATAGTATTAAGAACTTTAATTATAATTTTTGTGAGATTTTTGTGCAGATTTTTGTGCAGATTTTTGTGCAGATTTTTGTGCAGATTTTTGTGCGGATTTTTGTGCGGATTTTTGTGCGGAATTTTTACTCATGATGGTCAATTGTGTTTGATACACTCAACATATTTATGCACATGTTTTTTTTAATCAATATTAATTTATAGATATTTCGTTAGACGAATTAAAAAAAGAAAATTCATTTCTTAGAGAAGAAAATAAAAACTTAACAAAAAAATTCGAAGAACTAAATAATACATTAAAAAAATTAATTAGCGATAATGAAGCATCAGAAGCTTAAAATATTAGTATCGGTGATATAGAGATAATACTAATGCAAAAATACCAATACAAATTGCTTATTAAAATGGAAATATGCATATATCTAAAAACAAAATGCGTATACATATGCATTCTCTTTTTCTCTTTATATATATATATGCGTGTATATAAAAATGTAGACACTTTTTTTTTCTGAAACGTGGCTAAATACATTAAACACTGAAATATATAATATATATATCCACATTTTATGTGCATCATTTATAAAAACTCCAAAATAGACGTCATAAAATAATCAGGTTTAATATTTAAATTATTATGATTTAAAAACACATTCGCATCGGTAACTCCAGTAGAAACAAGTATAGATTTTATTTTGCAGTTTTGAGCAAAAAATATATCTGTATCTAATCTATCGCCTATCATAACAACTTTTGATAAATCAATGTTAAGATTTTTTAATATGGGTTCAATCATAAATAAGTTTGGTTTTCCTAATACTTTAGGTTTTTTAAAAGATACTTGTTCAATAGAAGCAACAATTGATCCCGTACCAGCCCATTGTTGTTTTGATGTAAAATTTGCAAGCGGATCTTTATTAGATACAATAAATTCTGCATCTAATACATTTATACAAAGTTGGGCATATTGAATTTTATAATAATTAATATTAAAATCAATTGCAACAACAACAGCTCCAATATTATTATCTATTTGTATTTCACCTTCATCTTTTATAATAACTTTTTTATCATTATCTTTATAACTGCCTAACCAATCAAGGTTTAAAGCATCTAATTCATCACATATCCCTTTTTCTCCAATTACATAAATTTTTTTTTTTCTAGATTTATATTCTTCTTTGCTATGAAAATATTTAGCAATTGCATAAGATGTGCAAATAATATTTTCCTTTTTAATACAAGTAAACCCTAATTTATGAAACTTTCCTAATAACGTTTCTCTAGATTTAGTAGAATTATTTGTAATAAAATAAACTTGTTTATTATCACTAATTAGCTTGTTAATTACTTCTATTGCTCCATTAATAACTGTATCCCCTCTCCATAAAACCCCATCACAATCAAAAAAAAAAACTTCAAAATTTTGATAAAGGTCTTTTACATTTACTTTTTTTTCGATTTTCCATTCTTTCATAAAACTGTTATAGCTATTTTGGGCATCTTTTAAATAATTGTTTTGGCTAGCTTCAGAAACGATTAATGACATTTTTTCTTTTTTTTTTCAAAATATTATTATTTTAAAATAAGATATAAATATGTAATATATTATTTTTCTTTATATATAATTTAATATAAAAAAATGAATATTTAATTTATATTAAATACACTTTTTTTTTTTTTTTTTAAATAAAAAAATAAATCCTATAATTAATATAACACATTATAAAATTATTCTCTATATATTTTCGTTAGTATTTATATATTTCACAAAAAAAAAATATATTGAATAAATAAAAATAATAATATTAACTCCATTGAGATAACGTGCCCGAGTGGTTAAGGGGTTGGACTGCTAATCCAATGGGTTCTGCCCGCGCAGGTTCGATTCCTGCCGTTGTCGAATTTTTTTCAATAATAAATATAATAAAAAAAATGAATTTATTATTTATTTTTTTTTCATAATTATTATAAAAAAATTAATGATATATTATGTAATAAATAAGTACTTAGCAAATTCGTGTCATTTTAAAAAAAAAAATATTTTAGTATGCCTTTATAGTATAAATGCTTGCTATATTTATTTTTAAACTATGTAATTACATTATAAAATAATATAATATATTCTACTGTGTAATGAATTAAATTAAATAATATATTATTTTTGATAAATTTAGCTTAGAATATTGAAAAAAAAATTTAAGCATAACATTTTGTCTACCCTAAAAATGGTATTTTTCAGCAAAGCACAAAAATATTTTTTTATTAAAAAAAAAAACGATATTAATATAAATAGTAATTGCGTGCGTAATGCCGTAATACTCAATACGTATATAGTATATATATATTATATATGTATGGTTCTCTAAAGTTCAAGCGCATTATTATATACAAAAGGCGGCATATTTAAGATCCATGAAAGTATATTTTTTGAAACCTTATCACGAAAAAAAAAAAATAAAAAAAAATATTGTTATATTTTTGTATACACAAAATTAAAAAGTTATTTTTTTGTTTTTAAAAAAAGTTTGACAGAAGTG
Source organism: Plasmodium yoelii (assembly GCF_900002385.2). Classification (NCBI taxonomy): domain Eukaryota; phylum Apicomplexa; class Aconoidasida; order Haemosporida; family Plasmodiidae; genus Plasmodium; species Plasmodium yoelii. The sequence goes on along the minus strand of NC_036186.2, from coordinate 964,378 downwards.
GGGTTCGAACCCACGCCCTTTCGGACAACGGCCTTAACGTTGCGCCTTAGACCACTCGGCCATTCTGTCATTTTATATTTGTTTGAAAAATTTAATATGTATTAAATTGTTTTCCTATGTTTTAAAACCATTTTATTACTAATATTTTTATATAATTTGAACATAAAAATTATAAATATATAATTTTAAAATTTTAATTAATATTTTATTTTAATCAAATTATGGTGTTTTTTTCGAAAAAAAATGATGTAATTATTTATAGTGGTTAAAATAATGATATATGATTAATAGTTATGATGTTCTAATTAATATAACCTCCTTTATTAAAAGAATATTTATTATTCATAAAAAAAAGTTTTCAGTCAACAAATTTAAAATAAATGGGAATTATATTCAAATTATAATAAAGCTTTTGAGAAATATATAACTTATGATAACACCCTTTTACTTTTTCCTATAAAAATATTACAACATCAAAACATGGTTGTATAGTTTCCCAATATTTATTCTTTAATAAGCTATTTCAATGCCCATATATGTGTGTGAATATAAATCAATATTAAATATACAATTCAAACTCATATCGAAACAACATTAAACTGATAATATATATTATAATAAGAAAACATTAAATAATAATTAAATAGCTTTTTGTATATTCTGAACTATTAAAAGGTTGTCCTTAAATATGTTTAATATTTTGTATATAAATTATGATAAAATACAAATATTAATATATGCATATATTATAAGGATAAAAAAAAATTAATTTATTATGTTTATAATAAAAATTATGGTAATACAGTATATTTTTTTTTAAAAAGCAAAATGTATAAAAAAAAATTATCTTTATGATAAACTCCGAGACCGGGAATTGAACCCGGGTCTTCCGCGTGACAGGCGGAAATACTGGCCACTATACTATCTCGGATACATTAATATGAGCTTTTCGAGCGTATATGATTCATTTTTTTAAATGAAAAATAGTATAAATAATTCAGAAAGCGCATATTTTTATATTTAATATATTATAGCTAATTTATTTCGCGTCACAAATGTGATAGAAAAGTTATATTCATATATATTAACTGCATATATAATCATAATAATAATAATAACAATTTTTATTATATTTATATTATAATTATTATAGTACTTTTAACAATTATAAATTTTATTTGTTAACAATTTTTTATAATTTTTATCATTCTCTATAAAAATATAATATATATTTATTTGTATAATTTAAATTTGAGGTAATATATTTTTTTTAAATATTTAAAAAAATGACAATATATTTTAATTAATATTTTATGAATATACAATAATATCTTGGAAAAATATTTAATAAGTACGATTTATAGCCGTTTAGTTTTTATAAGTATTATATTAGTTTATATTTTTTACTAAAATAGGTAAGAAAATTAATAAAATCATCATTATTTTTTATGGAATTTTTAACGGGAAAATAATATTATATGCATTTTCGTCCCATATTAGTTGTATTTTAAAGTGTTAACATAGAATATAAGATATCACCCAATTTGTTTCTATTAAATTTTATCAAATAATTAAATGTGTAAACGCAATCAAATATTAATTTAAATATATTATAGTTTTCTTAACAACAAACAATTTGCAGAAATATTTTATTATCAATATTGTGTATATAATAAGACATAAGTTAACATAAACATATATGTATATATAACTAAATGGATATATAATAAAGTAAAAATCTTATACATTATGAACAACTTTTATGATTCATAAAAGCTGTGTGAAATAGTTATGATAAATTTATAAAAACAAAAAAAAAAAAATATCATACATGTGTATGGTGAAGATATATAGAGAAAACATAATTTATTTAAAAACAAAGTTATATTACTTTATCTGAAGTTTTATGAAACTTTCCATCTACATGTTCCTTTGTGTTTTTTATTAATTTGTTGTAGCTATCTTTTTTTATAAAATTATTTGCACATAGATCTCTTTCTCTATCAAACATTTTTCTTTCATTATTGGATTGTTTCGAATTAAGTAGATATTTTTGTTCTTGTTCACTTTTTCCCCATAAGTCAACATTTTGATGTTTTTCTAAAAACTTTTTATATTGTTCTTTGCTATTTTTAAAATGCCCTTCTTCATGTAATTCTCTTAAACCCTTAACTTTTTCATTTTGATTATTTATATAATTAATATATTGTGCCTTTTCTTCTTCAATGAAAAGATTAATATGGGAATAATTTGTACTGTCATTATTTTGATCAATATCATACCCGTATTTATAATTTGCATTTATATTATCAACTTCTTTATTATTGTTCTCTTTTTGTTTTAATAAATCAGATTTTCTTTTATTAATATTATATCTCAATTTTTCTATATCGATTTGTGATAAAAAATAATAATATAAGCTACTAAAAATATCATATATGTTTTCTTTAAAACTTGATGGTTTTCTATAAAATTCATCTTTTTTTTCTAATTTCCAAGCTCTGAATAAATGTCTTAGTTTTTTTTTTAATCTTAAATCCTTGATATTTTCAAGCGATATTTTTTTTTTATTATCTAATTTTTTATATAACACTTTTAAATTATTTATAAAATTATAATTCTGAAGTATGTTTATAGTTAATCGTATCATTTCTTTACTATCATAAATATGAGCATCATAGTTTTCTTTTTTATTATCGTTTATTTCCTTTTCTACTTCTTTTTCTTTTTTTTTCTTTTCATTCTTAATTTTTTTTTTCGCTAACACGCTACTACTTGTACTACTATTGCTAGACGATCTATCACTTTTCCTATTACTGTAACTTGTGTTTCCATCTGTGTCGCTACTTTCGTCGCTACTTTCGTCACTACTTTCGTCGCTACTTTCGTCGCTACTTTCGTCACTACTTTCGTCGCTACTTTCGTCGCTACTTTCGTCACTACTTTCGTCGCTACTTTCGCCACTACTAGAACTTTTGCTATTATCTGTATCGCTACTTTCGCCACTACTAGATCGTTTGTTAGCCTTGTTTCGGGCTTTATGGCTAGTCATACTTCTATCAGAAGAGACACTGCGACATTTTTTGTTTTTATTTCGATGTTTGTTAATACTATTTCTTATTTTCCTACTTTTGTCCACATTGGTACGCTCCTTTGAAGTGCATGTAGCTGAAATATTTTTTTTTTTTTTTGATTTATCTAAAGATATCGATATAGAACGTGAATCATCATCAGATCTGTTTATTGATCTTTTTCTTTTTTCGTTTTCTTTATGCCCCATTATATTTTATTCATTTATTTTTTAATTATATTTTTAATTATAGATAAACTGTCTACGTACGTTAAACATTATATAAGTATTCCCTAATAATGAATGTATGAAATCAATGGTTTTATATGAGCATTATATATGTACTTTTAAGTAATATACAATATTTGCCTTGTGTTTGTACGTCGAATATTTTTTTACTAATCAAAAAAGTTGAAAAAAATATGCATATGATAATTCATTCATATTCATCTTTAAATCGCATTTAAAAGGAAAACATCCACATCACAACTTGCCCATCTATTTATTTGTTTATTTGCCCATCTATTATTTGTTTGTTTGCCCATTTATTTATTCGTTTATTTGTTTGATCAGATTTATATCAGCAATTTTAAAAAATAAAAAAAATTGTGAATATACAAATAATTAGTATATAGTGAAAATATTTGCCAATATTATATTATAAAAAAATTAAAAAATAAAGTTTTTCTTCATAATTAAATGTAATTTATGTGAAGTTAAGGGGGGAAATATATTCCGAATGCAATACGATTAAAAAAATATACTATAATAAAAAAATGCCATATTAACAAACAATATATTATAGCAATATATTTTTGTGAAAAAAAAAAAAAAAAAATGGGAGAAAAGGAGAATATACGAAAATGCAATTATTTTCTATACATATATAAATAAATATACTATTTTGAAATAATAAAAAACTAAATTATTAATTCTTTATAATGCTAAAAATGTACTAGCTCTAAAATGCGTAAATACATACATAGGTATATTATATATATTCCCACATCCCCTAAACACGTGGGGGAAAAACATTATATTCTTTTAAGTGTATAAGAAATGGATTTAAGTAAAAGGAAAATAAAAAAACAATAATTAATATACAAACAATTTCTCTCTCTCTCTATATATACAGCTTCTTATATATATATATATATATATATATTATGTAATAAACACAAAACTGTATATATAATTTGTAATTAAGTATATGAATTTACAATTAATTTTTTGTTTAAAAACATAAATATGAAAAAAAACAATAAATGATTCTCAAAATTTCCATCGATTATTACATTTTAAGCATGTTACAAAGGTAGTCATCGGTTCGTCACTGCTTCGTGTTTGCAATTGTTGATATACGGTATCGTAGCCTTTACATTTAAAGCATTGAAATTCTCCTTTTCTTTCCTTTTTTAAAAGAATGTTTTTAACATCCCAATCAGATTGGCAAGCTAATAAACTTTCTTGTAGACATTTTTGTCTTTCATTTTTTTTTTCATCGCTAGCCATGTCCTGTGAATTCATAGTTGCTAATGTCCTAGCCGAAATATATTCTGCGTATATTTTTTCGTTAAAGTTTGGATTTTTTTTATCAGATAAATTAAATTTAATTGATTTTAATTGCATATTGTACTCTTTCTGTGAATTTTTTCTTTCAATAAATATTTTAAATAATTCATTTTCTATATTATATATAATATTATCTAATTTATTTTGATCAATTATATGCAGTAAGTTATCATGAGACCCTGCAATAAATGCTTTAAATAAAAATTGTTTTGCTTTATCACGAAGAACATCATGATGATATTTTCCACTGTAATTCCATTTTTGTATTTCTTCTATATCTACTATATTAATTTTTCTATTTTCGTTACTATTATATGCATAAGATTTAGTATTATTTTTTCCATTGTTTTCTTTGTCTTCATTTATATGGGTAGAATTATTATTATTCAAGCTGCATGATGTACTTTTTTTCTTTAATTCTGGTTCTTTTTCATTAACATTATTATTGCTATTCTCAGTTTCACTATGTTTTCGTTTTTTTATATTTTCCGAATTTCTATTTGAGTTTTTTTCTTTTATTGCTATGTTTTTCCATTTATCTACAAGTTCCTTTGATATATTTTTTATACTTTCATTATTTATTTTTGTAAATTTATTAACTGTTACACCAATTTTTGTTTGTTTTAATATATCTTTATTTATTTCGACATCCTTTAGCAAAATTAAATCGTTTTTAATTACTTCTATTGTAGCATCATCTATTTCTTTAACCCCTTCATTATCACATTCGAGCTTGCTTTCGTGCTCTTTCAATCGTTCTTGTACATTTTTTATTTTTGTAATATTATCTGTTTCAGTCATATTTTCAAAAGGTAAAAATATAAAAAAAAAGAAAAAAGGCTCTTTACATAATATAAACCCAATGTAGATATATACACATATCTTTTTATTTTTCGTATGTTACTATAATTTTTTTTTTGTAAAATGAATTCATTGTTTTTTTTTTTTTTAAGTTCCTTCTTAAGATTCAGTCTTAATGTTGTTCATTCACAAATAATATAAGCATTTATATTGCTTAAATATATTAATAATATTTTCTACCTTATCTTCTTTTAAAATGTTATTTTATTATGCAAAGTTTTACTAAAAAATTAAAGTAATATTTTTCACTAATTTTTGTATAGGCTTCCATATTCATCCCTTTTCTTTTCAATCTGATAAATTTAATATTTTTAATTAATATACATATTATAATTATATATTAAAAATAAAAATAAAACATTAATTTATAATCTTTTTTATTTTTGTCGAAAGGAATTTTTTTGTCGATAAATCATTTTTATTATTGAATAGTATAGATTCTCTAAAAATAATATACTTTTTAAAAAAAGCGAAGAAATTACGTTTCCTCATTTTTTTTTTTATTAATATACCTATTATTTGTTTGTGTTGTGTATGCATGTATTTTTATTTTATTACTACCTTTTATTACCAGTTAAATGGAATGAATTTTATTTATTTTGTTTATTATATTTTTTTATTTATTTTAGTTTTTTTTTTTGTGCTATAGATATATGCATACAAACTATTATGTGAAAAATGAAATCACATTTTGCTTGCAATTGATACACATAATGAAAGTAGACTTAAAGTTATGTTTAAAATTTTGTACAAGATATATTTTTGAAATAAATATAATTCACATGATGTCCTATATCTAAACTGCAATTATATGTTTTAAAAAAATTATATGATTATAATATGGAATAAAACATACCGTCCAAAAAATAAAGGAGATTTTAAACTGTTAGTTTTCTCTTTTTATTATGATGTAATATTGTAAATATTAAAAAAAATATTATAAAAATAATATATTTGTTATAAAGGCATAAGAAATAGGAAAATAAGATATGAATGAAATAAAATAATGAATATCCGCAATTCTCCGCATATATAAAAGGAATTATTTTCTTCTGTGCATTTATTTACACATTTATTTTATGCACCTTTCTATTTTTTTGTGGAATAGAATGAGGATTACTATTTAAAAGTTTTCATAATGTCATTCAATCTTTTGCTTTTTTCTCATTTTTTTTTTATTTTATCAAAATTATTGTAAATTTTAAATCACTTTTCTATAATGAGGTATGTGTAATAGAAAAAAAATACCTCATTCATCAAATTGTCCTAAACCATACTAATATGTAAGGTATGATTATATATATATTACCGAAAAATACAAAATAAAGTTAATATACACATGTTAACTGATGTGGATAGACACTAAAACATTCTATGATCACTAACAATATATATAATAGTAAATCTAATGATTTGGTACGATTAATGTATTAATAAAATAAAAGGTGGCTAGTTCATCATCCTTTTGCTGATTTATGCAATTTTAATAAATAAATCATATAATTCCCTCATTTCATAAAAATATATATTTTATCTCCTTTTTTTCATATTTCATATGGTAAATGAATAAACTACTTAGAAACTAATATAAAAATAATGAGCTTGCATACTTTGAAAAAATGGAATATGAAGGAGAAACATTTCATTTGACAGAATACCAAATAAATAAAACGATAAAGGCTTTCAAATATTTAGATAAAAAAAAAAGGGGGCTCTTGAAATTTGAGTATGAATATATATCTAACCTATGTACACAAGAAAATGAGAAACACCAAAAATGAAATGGTGTATAATATTATTATTGTTTTGATTATCTCATATATTCATATATATAGAATTATGTAAAATATATAAAATACCCATACTTCTATACATACACACACATATAATAAAAATACCAAACTCAATTTAAGATTATTAGGGAAGTTGTTGAGATGTAGTGGATATAATGTGTCTTTACAAGAAATTGATAAGATAAAGATGATCTTAAAAGATAATAAAATCAAGGCAAGTAATATAGAAACAAATGAAAAGAAAGAAGATGAAATAGTAATAAATGAAGACAAAGAAATGATAGATAATAATATGACAAATAGCCAAATGAAAGGCACAAATGAAAATGATGAAAGTAGTAACATATCTAAGCTATTAAACAATTTAAAAAATTATGACAATTTTATGGAATTAGAAAAACAAAGAGAAGAATTAAAAAGAAAAGAAGAAGAAGACAAAAACTTATTTAGTATAAAAGAATTTTTTAGAATTATACAAATTCCAAATATAACCAATGAAATAAAACCAGCGGGGGTATTAAATGCTTTTGAAATATTTGATGAAAAAGGTGATGGAAAAATATCTATCAAAAAATTAAGATTTATTCTTCAATATTTAGGAGAACCATTAAGTAATTCGGAGTTTGATGAGTTTTTTGAATGGCTTAAAACAGTAAGCATGGGCTAAAATCGAGGCAAATTTCATACATACATATATACATACATTTATATGCATATTATTTATATGCAGTTTTGCATAAGTGTCGTAATTATAGAACGGGTGGGTATCCATAAAGTCTTTATCATAATGTATAGCCAAAAATATATAACAATAATATTTCGATTTTTTTTTATTTTAATAGAAAGAAAAGGTATATAAAACTGATTATATAATATATGACGATCTGCTGAATGAGCTAATAAACAAAGACACAATTATATAATTATATAATTATACAATTATACAATTTTTGCTCTTAATGATATAAAAAATAGAACAAATTAAGAAAGCATTAAAATAATAATTTTATTCTCAAAATATTTGAAATATTTCAATATAAAATTTTTGCTTATGAAAATCGAAATAAAAAAATTAAGCAAAACTAGTTAATTATCATTTAAATTAATTATTATATTTTGGGGCACATTTTATCTTTATATATCCAATTTTAAAATAAAAAATGTATATATAAAAAAAAACGTTAAATTAAAATTATCCTAATAATAAACATTATAAAAGATAATTAATATGCACATATTAGACACATATATATGTACTTTTGTATGATTAAAAACAAATAAATCAAGTTAATATTTGTGTAATAATACTAAAAATATTTTGGTTTATAAAAATTATAAACGGAAACAGATATGCATAAAAAGTGATCATATAAAAAAAACATATTAATAAATAATAACACCAATTAAAACAGTGAAAAACTATTTATATTATGCCAAACTAACGGAAAAAATAAATTGTAAAATAACGAAATACCGAAAAAATATAAAATGATCATAAAATAAAAATATAGAAAGAAAATAATATATAACATAGAAAGTTTATTTAAGAATATAAAATATTAATCAATATTCGTTATCATTATTAGATGGTATATTTATACAATTAATTATTAGAGCAAATGTTGTAAATAAGTCGAAAATTTTTGAAGCTTTACTTTTTTTTTTTATATCTGATCGATTTTGAGCATTTTTCATATGTGTTAAATAACTATATAATTTTACATTATCAAATTGATTGTATTTAATTGCAGTTGAATATAAACTATCATGTTGGTAATACCTTTTAATCAATTCATTATTATTTATTTGAAAATCAGTTAAATTGTTAAGATTCTCTAAAAAGTATTTATTGTTATTATAATATGTGTGTATATTTTTATGTGATGATCTTGACAAAAGTTTAATTTTTTTTCTCCTTATAATCTCTTGTTGTATTTTTTTACATTTCCACTGGTATATTTTGGTATATCTCCTTTTGTAAATTTGACTGAAATTATCAAAATCCATATTATTTATTTGGGAAAGATATGCTAGTGATATTTTTGAATCATGTTTTTTTTTCCCTTTTCTTTTATATTTTAATAAAGTAATTAATTTTTCTTTTTTATCTCGAATATTATAGATAACATTTTTGCATTCCAAATTATTTTTTTTCTCTAAATTGGTAATTTTTTTTTCTTTATCAGGAAGTTTACCACTATTTCCTTTAGTATTGTAATTATAAATACATAATACAACATTTTTTCGTATATCTATAATACTTTCTTCCTTCCTTTTTCGGTTCAGTTTTTTATTACTTTCTTTGCTTTCGCGTTTTCCTAAGTTTCCATGCTTGACATTGCAATTGCTTATGTTGGTATCATCATACTTATTACAATTTATATCATTTAAAAAATCGGAATTGCTATATTTTTCACTGATAACATTTTTTAATTTGTTAGTATTTATTTCACTATAGTTGCTTTGATGTATTTTATGATAATTTTTTTTTTTAAAATAATTAATTTTTTTAAATTCTTTTTCATTATCCTCTATGGATATATTATCCATGCATAATATTTCGCTAGGATTTTCATGCTCAATATTTCCAGTAGAATATGGATGAATAGATTTATTCTCTGTTTTGGGGTCTCTTATCATATAGAATGTTTGTATTTTATTTTTATGCTTTAAAATAAAAGGGAATTTTTTTTTAAATAAAAGTTTATATTCTACTTTTCTCCTTACACGAGTTATATTATTATAATGATTATTTTTTGATTCATGGATATTTTCATGTATTTTATTAGTTTCTATCATTTTTTCCTTGTGTGTATTCATATTATATATATCATTATTGTTATTATCATTATAATAATCTTTATCATTTTCAACAATTTTTGTGGTTGTATTATTTTTTTCCCAATTTTTAATTGAAATGATATAATATTTTTTATTTTGTTTTTTTTTCTTTTTTTCGTTAGTCCTTTTATTTATATCTGCTAAATTATTAGCCCGAGAAGAATAATAGTAAGTTCCATCCAACTCATTGTCAATGTCACTAAATACTTCATTATTTGTTTTACTTCCTGATGATACATCATTTTTAATATATAACGAACCCAAATTATTATTCACATCAATGATACATTTATCTTGATAATTATTAATTTCAATATCATTATTTAATTCTTCTGATAAATTTTTTTTTATAGTTTTTATCAATTTAATTTTGGAAATTTTAGTTATTATTTTATTTTTGTAATCTTTTGAACGTACAGTTTTTCCAATTCCTCTATTAGATATAATGTTAATTTTTGGACTATCCACATCCTCAGTTTTTTTTTTTGATATTCTTTTATTTTTAAAATTATTTGATTTGCTTTCAGTATCTATACCAAGAGAATTAAGTGAATTATATTCTTTAACTCTTTTTAAACTTTTCCTTTCAGTTGATAAAAATGCGTTTTTATTTGTTAGATTTTTATTTTTCTCAATAAATTCATCATCATGATTTTTTAAAAGTTGACTATCTGTTTTCATTTCGATTTCATAATGAATATCATCATCAATTATGTCATCTTTTATAATATTACTCTCTTTATCATCAATAGAAACTGGAAGAGAAATATTTGCAATTCCTTGATCTATGGATATAGATTTATCACTATAAGTTATAATATTGTGAGAAGAATATTGATCAATAACTTGTAATTTTGGATTTTCAAAATTTATGTAAGAGGGTCTAACTTTCGTAAACAATATTTCTTTTATATTATTTAAAACACCAATATTAAATGGATTATCATTTTGGTAAAAAGTTTTTATTTGTTCATAAGTTGTTTGATTAGTTACTATCGTATATA